>NC_029794.2:134957049-134958960 GCF_000816755.2 Arachis ipaensis
TGAAAACTAATTGATAATTAAAAGTGTTAAATATCTTAGAAAATAATAATTTAATTATTAAATTTTTTAAAAAATATTTTGATAAAAATACAATTTAATCATAAAAAAATTTATTAAAGAGTATTTTGGTAAGCAAAATTTAATAACAAAAAAAATTAAATTTTTGTTAAAGGATATTTTTGTAAAAAATAATTTCTTTTTCTTGAAAAATGGATAAAGTTAACATAAGTTAACACAAAAAATTTAAAATGGATTAAAGATGAAGTTTTCTAAAAGTTATAATAGAGGAAAATATACATTTTATAAATAAAGAGGAAGAGAATGTCATTTTAGCATATCGCATGAGAGGAGAATTTTCTCTTATTATTATTACCTGCAAACCGAAAGAGCAGATAGCTGACATGCCTAGCCATGAGTGTAATGTATACATATTAGGAAGGCCCTCCTCTTTCTTGAATTTGAAAACTGTGACAATTCCTAAAATTCCAGTTGCTAGAGCTACCAGATGCAATAACAAGTGAACCACCTTCAATGATCTTTGTTTTCCAGGGGCAGATTTGTATATCATGATACCTGTTGCAAGTAATAATATAATTAAAATATAGCTTTGCTTACCTTCTCCACTAACTAAAACAAATCCAATTGTCATTAGAAGTGGATGTAGCTACACATTTTAAAAACCCAAAAAAAAAGAAGGAATTATTAGTCAGACATATGCATGCATTAATTCAAATAAAAATTCATATAAAATAAATACATAAACAATAATTGATCATTGCTTGAATTGAACAAACTCACATTAAAAATCTTGGCTTTGTTTGAAGAATTGAAAGCAACACCTTCACGGAAGTGTAGCAACCAAACTAACACAAGTGTTGTTATTGCTATGAACAACAAATGTACAAGAATGCTAACATGGAAGCTACCAACCATTCTTGCCTAACTCAAAATCAGAATTTAGAGACCTTTATTATTATTATTATTATTATAATTAGAATGCCAAATGATATATAAGAGACTAAGAAATAGCTTCAAATCGGTTCTGTATATATAAATGAGGGTCAAACCAAAGTAAGAATAGAACAAAGCATATATTTGTACGAAGATGCTAACAAAAAAGTGACATAGAGAAAAACGTTATGCCGGCAGGTAATTAAATTGGTTGTTGTGATCATTTTCATGAATGGAGATGGCATTGATCAATGCTTATTAGTTGGCCATTACAAAGTTAGAATTTTAAGATTATAAAAGTTATAACAAGATCAATGCAAGGTTTTAATTTTCTTTGGGTATATGACATCATAGTAATATACACTAATTTTAAATGGTTAATTACTTAACCTTTTCGACTTGATGACTTGATTTCTTATAATTAAGTCAAAGACTATGTATTTTATAGAGCATGGCTTAGACAACAATGTTTTGGAAAATAAAGTAAGCAACAAATTACATTTGTAGCTCACAGTTAAAGGACAAAAAATGCTGATAAATAAACGGTAATAACTTATAATTTATTTATTGTTTAACTTCATTTAAGGGTCTGCTGCTGACCAATGAGTCGTTGCATGCACAAGGTAGGATTTAAACCTCCAACACTTGCTTAAGTGAACAAATGAGCTGACCATTAGATTGACTTAAATTGGTTAACTTCAAATACTTATTTAAGCGAACTAATGAACTAGACTAATTCAATTTGGTTTAGTAAATGAATTTTATGGACTGTGTTTCTTTATTTTTAAGTACATAACCCAACCTATAAACTAATAGATTTCAACCCAACTTAATTCATGAAATTGGGTTGGGCTTGGTTGATGAATTGATTATCTTCATTTTAAAATAATTGGTTAAATACAATTTTATTAAAAAATAAAAAATAAATAACATAAGTAACATTAGTCCTTAAATCTTAAA
>NC_029794.2:134959726-134962210 GCF_000816755.2 Arachis ipaensis
AATCTTAAAATGAAGAGAAACTTTAAAAGATTAAAATTTTTTAATTTGATATTAATTTAATATGATTTCATAATTTATCATATTAATAGTCAATTAACAAAAAAAAAAAAACTAATACTATTCACTTAAAATTTAAAAATTAGAAAAAAATGGACAAAAGTACATATAAATTTTTGTACGGTTAACAGATATACACTCCAACTTTTTAACGAATTATTTCTATACACTAATATCAAGTTTTATTGTTATTTCAATTTTTTTATTGCTTGTGTAACTTTTTTGGCAATATTGGCTGCCAAATGGCTATGTACATGATGGTGACATGACCCTTTTAATAACACGGTAAAAACTAAATGATGTTATAGTATGATGACTATCAATCCTTTATCCAATTAAAAGGTGCTTGGATAATACAAACTTTTAATAAGAGGTGCTTGGATAATACAAATTTTTAATGTAGACGGTGTCATCCTTTCTAAAGCTTGAAAAAGCTAATCTTGTACAACTATAAATAAGACTTCATAGCCTTACGTACAATATACAGCAATAATAAAACAATTATTCTCTCTCTCTTTCTTACACTACAAAGCACTTTTTTACTCTCTTCATATACTACTAATATAATATAAATATATTATCTTTATAGTAGTATAATAGTATTGGTAAATATTGATAGTAATGTTTTTCTATTTATACTTTATTACCTATTTCTTATTTATTTTACAACACGTTATCAGCACGAGACTCTGATTAAATTTTAGAAGACTCCAGGTAACAAATTTTTATTATGTCGAAACTCTCTCATCTTGAATTCAATGCTCTTGATATATCTAGAAACAATTATTTGTCATGGATATTAGATGTTGAAATCCATCTTGATTCAATGGATCTTGGAGATAACATTAAGGCTGAAAATAATGCATCCCATAAGGATAAAGCCAAAGCCATGATTTTTCTTCGTCGTCATCTTGACGAAGGATTGAAAAATGAATATCTCACATTAAAAGATCCTGCAGATCTTTGGAAAAACCTTGAAGAAAGGTATAATAATCAAAAGACGGTGATACTTTCTCAAGCCCGATATGAATGGACGCATTTGCGTCTACAGGATTTTAAATCCATAAATGAATATAATTTGGCAATGTTTCGAATCACCTCACGAATGAAATTATGTGGGAAAAAGATATCTGATAATGATATGTTAGAGAAAACTTTCTCGACCTTCCATGCATCGAATGTGCTCCTGCAGCAGCATTTTCGAAAAAAAAAAGGCTTTAAAAAATATTCTGAGTTAATTTCTTGCCTTCTTGTTGCTGAACGCAACAATGAGTTACTTTTAAAGAATCACGAAGCGCGCCCAATTGGCGTCGCCCTATTTCCTGAAGTAAATGCGGCAAATTATTACCCCAGAAGAGGTAAATGGCAAGGTTTTAATAACAAAAAAAATTATGGAAGAAAAAGGAATTATGTTCAAAAGAAAGGATCTCACCAGAAGTGGGATAAATAAAGAAATATTGGACAAAATAAATCAACAGAGGATAAGTGTTTCCGTTATGGTGGAAAAGGGCCATTGGTCACGTACCTGTCGTACCCCAAGGCACTTAGTTGATATTTACCAGGCATCTTTGAAAAAGGATGACAAAGGAAAGAAAACAAATTTTGTTTCAAATGATGCTAAAAATTCCACCACTCATTATGCTGAAAATTCCACCACTCAATATGTGGGATTGTTAAGTATCTATGTAAATAAATAATGTAAAGAACTTATTGTTAAGTTTTATTTTCTATGTATTTAAGTTTCAAATATGATGTATATAAATAATGAAATATTAATGTTTATGAATTTTGAAATCATTAAATGTGTCAAGTTTTAAAATAAAATGTTAGTATATGACATTATGTACAGTGTTTCTTAGAAAAAAAATTCTAATCAAGAATTCAATTTGAATGTGCATGAGATTGGGATGTGTCGATTTCGAGATATTAAATGATGTCGACAAGAGGGGGAGACTGTACTCTTTTTTCTTTGGTCAGGTTTTTTCCCATTAGATTTTTCTTGACAAGGTTTTTAATGAGGCAGTCCCCATCACAAAGAATATTGTACTCTTTTTCCTTCACTAAAGTTTTTCCCATTGGATTTTCTTTAGTAAAGTTTTAATGAGGCATATTCATAATGGTCATCCAATGGGAGTGTTACAGTATGGATGACCACTAACCCTTTATCCAATTAAAAGGTGCTTGGATAATACAAACCTTTAATGTAGACACTGCCATCATTTCCAAAGCTTGAAAAAGCTAATCTTGTATAACTATAAATAAGGCTTCATAGTCTACAATATACAACAATAATAAAACAATTACTATCTCTCTCTTTCTTACACTACAAAGCACTTCTTTACTTTCTCTCTTCATATACTACTAATATAATATTAATATATTATCTTTATAGTAGTATAATAGTATTGGTAAATACTGATTACTGAT
>NC_029794.2:134962246-134964756 GCF_000816755.2 Arachis ipaensis
TTAAATTCAAAATTTAAAAAATTTAAAATTGATTAAGTAAACCTAATTAAACCTATAAAAACATTCATATTCTCTCTCACATTAACTTACCTACCTCCAACAATCACACACACAGACCCTCTCTCTCACCGTCAGGCCCTCTCCGCCTCTCCACCGCGACCCACTCCTCTTCTGGCACCGCTCTGAGCAAGAATTGAAATATTAAATTTCAACCTACAGTCGAATTTCAACTTTAGTTGACAACACCAGGACTCTGCACTTATCGGGTACTATCTTTCGATTCTTCTGCAATGTAGTGATCACAATCTTGAATGAGTTTGGTGAATCTGGAATCGTCGGGAGCAAAAGAAGCACCGGTTTGAAGTGCTACCTTTGCAGTTTGATACTTTTTCAGCATAATGCACGCAGTTCCGGATTAGGGGTGTTCATGGATCGGATCCGATCCGTATATCCGCGGTATTTATCCGAATTCGATCCGAAAATTGCGGATATGGATCCGATCCGCAAGACTTTCGGATCGGATCGGATCGGATCCGCACACTAATCGGATCGGATTGCGGATTTTGTGTTGGTATCCGCATATCTGATCCGCATATCCGCGTATCCGCAAAAATAAATAAATAAATAAATAAATATTCTTTTTATGTTTTATTTCAACTAATAATTATCATATATGTTGTATTATTTTAATTTATTATTTAAGAAAAGTATGTTTAATATTATTTTAAGAGTAAACATATTTAAAAGAATAGAAAAAATGAATTTCATTGATATTTTTTTAATAAAAATAAACTTTTAAAAATATTTTTGTGTTTTGCGGATATATCCGATATCCGATCCGATTCGATCCGTAAATGTGCGGATCAGATCGGATCCACGCTTAAAAATTGCGAATATTGAATCTGATCCGATGATTTTAATGCGGATTGGATCAAGATTTTGGCCATATCCGATCCGATCCGCATTCACCCCTAGTTCTTCTTTAGCAAAATTAAAGATTTTTTGATAATCTTTTATAATAACCGCGGATATTGGATCCGATCCGATCCGATGATTTTAGTGCGGATCGGATCAACATTTTGGCCATATCCGATCCGATCCGATCCGCGTGCAGCCCTATTCCGGGCTCAATTAAATGGCTTTGTTCGCATCAGAAACAGCTTTTGTGAAGTTCTGGAGCTTGATATGGGCTTGGGCTCTGTCGGCATAAAGATGAGAAATATAAAAAAAATATTCATTTAATATAAAAAAAAAAACATCCTAATACTTAACGAAAGAAATATTAAGTTATATTTTGGTAAAAATAATTAAATATCTATAAAATTAAAAAAAATTATGAAATTCTTAAAGAAATAGAGATATTCACATTTGCAATACAAAAAAATTCGAAAAATATACTAAAAAACATCCATTTAGTATGAAAAAGAAACATTTTAATACTTAGCAGAAGAAACATCCAGATATATTAACTTATTTTTATTAAGATAAGTTTCGAAGTCCAGCCCATTAAAAAATTGGCAGGAGTTGGCTGAACTTCCTCTTGATTTCCTAACAGAATTGTTATTGAATTTGTTAAATTTTAATAATAAAAAAAGATTTACAAGTAATTTAAAATCTTCATTTTCTTCCTTTTTTATCCAAAATTTACTTCAAACATAGTTCTAGCAGTTATTTCTGAGTTAAATCCCTTAATTAATATCTACTCTTTGGAAAAGGAAGAAAAAAATTAAAAATTTTAAATGACTTGTAAAATTTTTTTATTTAAATTTAACAAATTTAATATTTTATTATTTAGTTTTTAATTTATCGTTATCAAAAGGATCACGTCACACAATGCACAGAGTCAATCACTATCGCTAAAAAACTAACAAAGTTATTTGAGAAAAAAATAAAAATGACAACAATACTTAATATTAATGTGTATAAATAACTTATAAAAAAATTAAAATAAAAATGATGTATATTTTTGTCCATTCTTCGTAAAATTAGAGAACATGTCATCTTTAACCGTTTACTGAGAGCTGTTGGTTAAACCCTAAGAATTGAAAGTTACTAGTTACTGCTATTATGAAAAACTAGGGCAAGGGTTTTAGGTTGAAATAGTGGTAGTAATGAAATGAAGGTTTCATTCTCTTTTGTGTAAAACATAGCATGTTGCTGGCAACAACGCCATTTCTCAGAAACTTGTTCAGCTTCCGCACTCACTCTCACTTCTTTCGAATGGCGGCATCAAGTGCAACCAGCGATATTCTTTCCGAGCATTCCGATGCTTACGCGCCGTTCAAGCGCGTGTGCGTTCGCGTCGGCACACACAACGGGAGCTTCCATTGCGACGAAGCGCTTGGCTGCTTCATGATTCGACTCACCAACAAATTCTACAACGCTCAAGTTGTTCGCTCTCGTGATCCTCAGGTAATTTTTTTTTTCTAATTTTTAATTTGTTCGTTTCTGAAAAAATGTGAGTTGTTGTTTGGTTGATGAGAACGTGTTGTTTTATTCTTCTTCATTTT
>NC_029794.2:134964974-134967495 GCF_000816755.2 Arachis ipaensis
GAAAATTTGGTTTATTTATTATCTAAGTTTTGTGATTAGTGATTTATGGATGATCCTGAGCTATCTGTTTAAGTTGTGTTTGTGAGTTTTGATTTGGAGAGGTGGAAGGAAAGGGATTTGAAGAGTAGCAGTAAGTTCATTTTACTCTTCAAAATCTCTTCTCTTTCCTCCCTTAGTCCCTTCCCATGTACCCTTCCAAATTGGAACTCGGAAACACACAATTTTTCGAAAATGTAGTCAGTTAGCAAATGCGATAACATAGATTTATGTATGTATGCCTTAGCAGTGTGATTGTTTAATGTTGAAATGTAATTTTGAAAGAGGGAACTTTGATGGGGTTTTCTGTGGAACTTTTATCAATTATGAGCAATGAGAAGTTGTTTGAGTGAGACAGTAAGGACTGAGGAGTGTCTATGTTTCTGAGTTTTAGGGATGAAATTTTGGTTGTTGCATTGTATGTATAGAAACAAAATGGAGTGGGAGTAATCGTGTCCTTCTCATTACTTGTTGATGTTTTTGTTTGAATATTGAGTCCTGGTTTGTAGGTTTTGGAGGGTCTTGATGCCGTTCTTGATGTTGGGGGAGTGTATGACCCCAGCCGAGATCGCTACGATCATCACCAGAAAGGTTTTGAGGAGGCTTTTGGCCATGGCTTCTCCACCAAGTTGAGTAGCGCAGGTCTTGTTTACAAGGTGCTTTTCTTATCTTAAAATTTTATTTTGTTTTTGGTTTTCTCATTTTTGTAGCTGGTGGCTAATTCCCCTGTTTTGGTGCAGTCACTGATCATTTTCATGAGAAGTTTTATTTCAAAGATGAATCGTCCTTAATAATTATATTATGCTTCTTTGTTTCTCTCTGTATAGCACTATGGAAAGGAGATTATAGCTAAGGAACTTAGGGTAGATGAAGAACACCCAGATGTGCATCGCATATATCTGGCTGTTTACAAAAGCTTCATGGAGGTAATACATTTTATACTTATTCTTTCTTGCCTTATCCAACTTTCTGTTTGTTGTATTCTCTATTGGAATGTCTTCTCTTCCATGCATTCTTTTTGGGGTCAATAATCGTGATGTTCTTATTGGGTGAAATTTGAGCTGAGGAGACTTAGGGGAGATTCATGCAGATAGTGAATACTGAGAGGGAAAATATGCTTCATTTGTTTGTGCACTAGGATAGTGAGTGGTTTTTAACTGGAGGATGGACATAATATAGAGAAACTGTATCAACAAAATAGGAAAACTAAGTTTTACATTTGAAAACGGACTCTATCTACATTGGCATTGTTTTACAATGAGCGTTCTATTTTTTGCTGTGCTTTCATAAAATACTAATGCAAGAATGCTTTCTACCTTGCTATTCATCGTGACATCTAGGATATCAGTGCAACTTCTTTTGAAGTGTAAACTTTTTGTTCTCTTCTTCAACACCATCAGATAATGTTTGTGGACTTCTAGGGCTTTTTCTGAGAGTTTTTGTTTCTTAACTATAACAACTGGTTTGGCTTATGTTGTTGGGTGCTAATCTGAGAACCACTTATTCCTGGGCTTAATTTGTAAATCTTTTCATAACAATGTTTTTATCTAATTATATCAGGCAATTGATGCTATAGACAATGGAATAAATCAATATGATACTGACCAGCCCCCAAAATATGTGAATAATACACATCTGTCCTCAAGAGTGGGAAGGTTAAATTTAGATTGGACAGATCCTGATCAGTCATCTGAAAAAGAAAATGAAGCCTTTCAACGTGCCATGGTTCTTACTGGTAGCGAATTTATGGATGTAAGTCTTCACTCCTCATTCCCTTCCTTTGTGATCACCAAAATGAATAAAAGTTTTTTTTTTTTAATTTTGTTCTTTCCTGCTCATGGTCTGTATAATGATGTTTTTTTATCAAGCACAAAAGATATTGACATATGTATGTTCAATGACTCATCCACTTAGGATAATTTTATTTATTTTTAATTTTTGATAAAAAAGAAGAATATTTCTAATATGAAGAGAAGAATGATAGAGAGAACGTTGGAGGGCAAGAAATCCTCTTTGCAAGAGCATGAATGAACAAAAGGGAAAAAAGCATCAATGAGACATAGCTTCCTAATCTCTCAACTTGTTAGACAGAAATTTCTCCTAAAAGATCATTAGTTTTACACCAAACAGAGTGCCGAATACTCTCATCGTACAAAACTTGCTTGTTTGAAAATATGTCATTAAAGGTATGAGAATTCCGCTCCAACCGGATACACCAAATAGTGGTACATATGGCGTAATGTCACAGCTTTGGCTTCCTACCTTCTCCCAAAACAAGTTAAAAATAGTCAACAACAACTGATCTAAGCTTTAATGGCACACCTAAACGCATTGAAGATGCTAAACAAAAATTATTACATTAAATGTAATCCATGGAACAAGGCAACAACAATTTTAATATATTTATCTACTTCATGTTCGTGTGAAAATTTGTATTATGAGGTGTCATATATATTTTTCATACTTATTTCTTATTTTCAGGTCA
>NC_029794.2:134967603-134971427 GCF_000816755.2 Arachis ipaensis
TCTCTCTCTCGCTCTCTCTCTCTCTCTCTCTCTCTCTCTCTCTCTCTCTCTCTCTCTCTCAAATTAAGAAAAAAGCTTTGATGTTTTAACAAGTTCTTGTCACCCCTCTTTATTTTGCAGAGTGTTCAATTTCATATTAATTCATGGTTACCAGCAAGGTCAATTGTAAATGAGACGCTTGAAGCTAGATATAGTGTCGATCCTAGTGGAGAAATTTTGGTTTTGGAGAAATTCTGTCCGGTGAGTTGGAAATTATGTCTCCTTCTGATCATTTGTAGAATATTCAAATATGATTGATTCTAATTATATTATTCTCTCTTTTCTGGATAAATCATGTTTTGTATGTTGAACATTTATGTTGATGATGATAATTCTATATTTGTCATACAAAGTTTTTTGCTAACATAGTAACATTAAGTAAATTCAATAGGTCAAAAGGAGGTTTCTTATCCATTTAATGAATAAGTTAATTGTGAAAATTATAAGTTGAAGCTTAAATTTGCACGAGTGTCAATCTTGGAAATTTCTTTTGATACAATATGTCAAACATTGCTTATATCAGGCAAATATTCTCTCAAACATACAAAATAGATTCAATTGGTGGATACTGGATTTCATAATCTGTTTATCAAATAAGTTCAGCAATCTGTGATTAGTTTTTGTGACTGGTACTGGTTGTTTTGTTCTGAGTAATGATGCAATAGACCAGGGTTCATAATGAATTGTACACATGGCATGTGATCATCTATTGCTTTTTATAGCATTTACATATTTATAATTATAAGAGTTTCCAGTTGATAATAGCATGCTGTGTGTAGGGTTTATCGTGAACATAGGTCTATAGTGTCATTATTCATTTGATTTTAACTTCCTAGAGGAATTTTATAAGTTTAGTGAAACACACTGTGACTTGTTCCCCCGGCAATAGTCCTGGCAAAACAAGTTACTGGATGAAAGTGCAGTCTTAGCTGTTGTATAAAAGCTGCATCAGTCTCATTCTATTCTCACTCGGCTATTAATTAATATTATGTGAGCTTCTTTATAGCCTAAAATGGTCATCTCTGGCCTGCCCACAAAATATAGGATGGCATTTGAAAATTTTTTTCCCCATTTTATGAAATGAAACAGTTTGCTTCATGTTTATGACAGAGCCAATCATATGAACAATAAGGCCTTAATTAATTAGTTGAAAAACAACATAATTCAATTTTTGTTTGAAGCTAATTAATTAACCAACAAAGGTGGTTGCTGATTGGTGATCTACTATGGACATTGCTGATTGGTCATCTACTATGTAATAGCCTTAACTTGCGAGAACTGTATGGTGAAGTCTAGACTAAATTTTTCACTCTATCATTCTTGGGTGCTAGGTTGCTAGCCACAACATATATATGCCTTTGTTGTTGGTAGATGTTTAACTTCAATTGTTTTCTGCAGTGGAAGCTTCACTTATTTGAGCTTGAGGGGGAGATGAAAATTGACCCTCCCATTAAATATGTTCTATATCAGGTACATACTTGAATTTTCATTTTCTTTTTACCAGTTTCATTTTAGGCCTCTAGTCTTCAAGAAGCCTCCTAAAAACGATAGACTGATGAGAAAAATTAAAAATGACTAATGTGGGCTTTACATTGGTCCAAGTAGCTCAAAATCACTTCCGTGTCATAAATATTTTGTTTTAGGAGCAGAATTTCTGCAATTGAGAAGTTCAAAATCATTCAAAAATTAGCTGTTCAGTATATCTATAAGTCCAATCTCTGACCTTGATATTACGGTCTGTCTGAAAGTGTCTATGTATGCTGGAAGTATAATCTAATTCTACATTCCATGTTAAGGAGGAAACTTGAAGAATGAAAACATAGTTGGTTCGAAAAGAACACTAAGACTTGCAGCTTATAAAAGGAGGCAGTCATGAATTTAAAATGACTAATGTGCAATAATGTTAAATGGCCACAAGGGCTTGGTTTTGAACTGGTTAGGTTCAAAGTATTTCAGTTGGAGGGCTTAGGTTTTAAACTTCGTCACTATGACTAAGGTTATTAGGTTACCATAATTCTGATTTTTCATTTAACAGGATGAAAGAAGCCAACAGTGGCGAGTGCAGGCTGTTGCAGTATCTCCGGATAGGTTTGAGAGCCGTAAGCCTCTACCATCGCAATGGCGGGGTCTTAGGGATGATGAACTGTCCAAGGAATGTGGCCTTCCTGGCTGTGTATTTGTCCACATGAGTGGATTTATCGGTGGAAACCGAAGTTTTGATGGTGCCTTGGCCATGGCAAGAGCTGCATTGAAGATGTAAGCAAAGAAACTATCACAATATTTTGCAGTAGCTTTAACAATACAGTTTACTGATTGCATTGAAGACTCAGAAGAGGACTGGGAACAGTGGCTTATAGATAGTTCTGTATTGATTGGTCAACTTGTTTAATATAATCATGTATTATTCAAACATTATTATGATTGATTATACTATTAGCTTATCTGAATTTTGCTCAATTGAGAGAGATTTATAACAACTTACAGAATGTGATATTGTGATAATCCTTCCTATAGTGTTGTATGATGCAAGTATTTTTGTGCTGCAATTTTGTTATATTAAACAATTTCAATTTTAATCACATGCAATTTCCTTCTAATTGAATGGTTTAGTGATTGGAACATACATATAACAATTGCTTATAAATAATCATGTTTCTTGACAACTGAATCTGAATTAAGTATATTTATTTATTTATTTATTTCATGGTCATGTTTTAAGCTCTACTTGTCAGTTGCCATGATTGTCCTCAAAAGATTGATTCATTTAAAACTGAATTTGGGTCAAGCTGAAATGTTGAATTTTCAACCCTAATATCTCACCTAACATCACTGAATCTCCCTATTAATTATTTTTCCAAGGAAGTCATCAACCATGTTGTTTTTAAAGTAAAGGTTCAAAGGCTATCACTATCTTATACACAATAATGGTTCCTGTTTTATTTTGAGGTTGATAAGTGATTTATTCTCTTCAGATGGGAGTGGGACAGTTGATCATGTTTGAAAGATCATTATCTAAGTTGACTTTGATTCTACTTTGTTATAGCTGCCGGTTTGCGTTTTTATTTTCTATTTTGATTTTAATATTTTTTATTTTTAAGATTGCAAAAAAAAAAATGAACACATAATAAAAATAATAAATTCTATTTTTTGTTTTCATAATTTTTTTCATAAAATTCTGAAAAAAAAATTAAAATAGAAAATAAAAGTGCAATTAAATACGCTCTAGTTTTTAGTTTATAGGTTTTGGTGAGAGGGAGAGTTTAGAAATTTTGTAACATCATGGATAGATTTTCAGTCATAGAGAAGATTTAGATGTTAGACACAATAATATATATCGACACAACCCAAACATAATGTAGGTAGGTTTTATATTCTAGAAGTAAGATGAGAATTGATACAATATCTGATAAAAGATAATAAAATATGTTCAACCAAGAAAATAAAGAGAGAAAGATAAGAACATATAACCAACCAAAAAAAAAAAAAAGAGAGAAAAAGAAAATATACAAACAACATTTCTCTTCATTATACAATTCAAACAATGGTCTAACTAACCAAAAAAGAAAAGCAAAATGAAAATTTTGTTGAAAAATAAGTTTTTTTATTTTTAAAATTTTGTGATTCAAATAGTGAACAATGGATAATTCAATTCTATTTGTTGTTTTCCCGAACTTATTCACAAAATTCTAAAACAAAAAATATTTTTACAAATAAAACACACCCTAAATTCTTTAGATTTTTTATTTCTTGCTTTCTTAATCATTGTCTTAAAAAATCATATTAAA
>NC_029794.2:134971545-134976034 GCF_000816755.2 Arachis ipaensis
TAATAAAATCCAAATATGGTGGTCTCCAATCTCCATGAATGGCGCCATCAAGAAATAGTAAGTGTGGCAAATTCTAATATTCTATTGGTCAAGCCGAAAACTCTATCATTCTCTTTTTTATTTATTTTACTTAGTCTTCTTTGCTAGAAAAGTGGAAGAATAACTTAAATATTACATGCTTTATGCATATTATAATTCACATTTTCCTTTAAAAAAAAAAAAAACTGAATTAAGTCTTCGAAGTATGACTTAAAGATAGATGAGTCTACACTCTATATTCTATAATCATATTGACGACAAGAGAGTTAATTGACCAAAGAAATTCATAGTTTGATGAGTTTATAATCTACAATACTAATGATATACATATTAAAGAGATGGCCACACCAAAATTTAAATGGTTCAAATACATGATATACCATATACAATACACGTAAATATATTTTAAAGATTTATACATATTTAAATATTTAGAAATTTCTTGAATTTGCTTTGTCAATATTGCACTCTCATGTACTTGATATTATGGGGTGGCTAAAGTTTTATATTGAATAATATGATATACTTGATATTGTATTTAAAACGAGTGATTTTTCTATATTTGAAATTATATTTTAGAGTAAAGTCGAGGATTTTGATCTAAGATTAATTAGTCTTTATATCAATTAGGTTCTCTACAATAGTAAACAGTAGATATGTCCTTTCGTCAATAAATAGTGCGAAATGAAACAGAATTATTTATGTATTTTGTTATTTACAGTAGTGCGTATCTTATTACTGTCACATGAACATGAAAACGATATAATATTTTGATAATGAAGTATTTATTGTTTTTTTAGTTTACATATAATCTTTATTAACTGTTCTCTATTTATCACAAATTCTACTAAAACAGGTGAAGTTTCACTCTAAAAATTGTTATCTACATAACAATCTTTTATAAATAGACACGTTACCATAGTTAATAGTACATATAAGCATCACATGATAAATTGATAGAAGAACATAACGTGCTACTATTTGTGAAACACCAAATTAATATATTTTTTTTCAAAAACTAACTAATTAGTCCTAAGTCAAAATCTTCACCCACCTAATTATCACTTTATTCTATATTTTAAGGTTTTTATTTTCCAAATTTTTTTAAATACTTAACATATCAAAATATGATTGTCGACCACACAAAAAAGACCATCTATAAATAGGATTAAGATATCTATCGAATACTGATGATGATGATGATGATGATAAAGGAAATATCAAGAATTTTATCCCTATCTGTGTATAACTGTACAATCCACTAAGTAACGTCCTAAAAAAGAAAAGAAAAATATGAAATATTGCTATAGTTTTGATATTGTAAGACATTTAAGTTTCACTATAGAAAGTCAACAAAATTTTGATTTGAATGCGATCCTTAATCGTACATCGTCAACAAAAATAAATCCGTCTAATTAAAAATTTCGGTGACTATATTAAATATAAATTCTTACCATCAATTGTAAGATGATCATAATAAGAGTCTTACAAAAATATAAAAAATTGTTCATCTAATAACAAGCAACAAATTAGGCTATGGGCCGTCTCGATAGGTTCATAAATAACTTTTTTTAATTTTTAACTTATGAAAAGGTGTAGTATTAATATCTGGTATAATTTTCAAAACAAAATTGCAACTTTCTAAAAAGCTATTTTGATGCTTAAGGAGAAGTTAAAAAAAAATGACTTCTCTTATAATAAAAAATTTTTTATTACTTTTTTCTTAAAATAAGTACTTTTAGAACTAAAAAACCAAACACAAAATAACTTATTTATAAGCTATTTTAAATATAAGCATTTATTGTTTAAACTATTTCTTCAAAAATAATTTAATTAAGTTGTTTAATCAAACTGGGCCTATGTCATGAACGGAAGAAAAATTCATGAAAGGCATAAACAATTGGGTGCCAATGTTGAGGAACAGAACCAAAATAGAAACTTTCATGTTTTGGGATTTAACTCCCTCATCATCATGATTCATGATCATAACTTTCTCTCTACAATTATAAGACAATATCTATTACTACAAAATACAATGGAGAAAGAAACTCAGCTTGTTTCTCTCCTACCAATAGGAGTAAAAACAGGGGAATTAGTGAATGAAGGAAAACTAGCATACATGCCAATATTATCTGAACTACTAAAAGAAGACCCAAATGGATTCAAGAACTCATCAAAACCCTCTTGGTTATTATGATGAGGCTTCATCAATGAATCAGGCAACAAATTTTCACCATCCAAATACCTAGTCACTTGCCTCATGCTAGGCCTAGAAGTTGGTGCACCATTTGAACACATTAGGCCTAATTTGAGAACCATAACAACCTCCCTCTCATCAAAATCACCATTCAAATTTGGGTCCACAACATCAATTAACTTCCCTTCTTTGTACATCTTCCAAACCCAATCCACCAAAACCAGATCCTCATGTTGTGCCTTTCTTGGATCAACAGGCCTAACCCCACATGCCACTTCAAGCATTAATGCACCAAATGCATAAACATCAGTGCTAGGAGTGGCTTTTCCTGTTCTTGGCAACTCAGGTGCCAAATAACCTAATGTTCCAACCACCCTTGTTGTGCTAGGATGACCACCATGTTCATACAATCTTGCTAAACCAAAATCTCCAAGCCTTCCATTCATTTCACTATCTAAAAGAACATTACTAGCTTTAACATCTCTATGAATCACCACTTGTTCATATCCTTCATGGAGATATAAAAGTGCTGAAGCAACATCCTTTATGATCTTGAACCTTTGTTGCCATCTTAGGATCGTTTTCGGCTCGTCGAATAAGTACTTGTCTAGGCTACCATTTTCCATGAAATCATACACAAGTAGGAGGTCGCCACGGCGGCGGCACCAGCCAAGCAATTGGACCAAGTTCCGGTGGCGAAGCCGGCCGATGCTGGCGATTTCTGACACAAATTCTCTAAGACCTTGTTTTGAGCTCTTTATATGAGTATCTATAATGTTGCACAAATACATACATAAATATTGAATACAACAATTTTTCCAAGAATTAGTCATAGTTTTAAGAAATTTAGAGTCTGTTTGGTTGTTAAAACATTTTTTGTTTTCTATTTTCAGGATTTTGTGAAGGAAAACAAACAAAAACCATGAAAAACTTCTTTTTTTTTTTTTTCTCTTTTTTCTTTTGTAGTTTTATATCCTTTTTAACAAAATTCTGAAAACAGAAAATACCAAAAACACAAACAGACAGAAAACAAACAATCCTTAGCAGACTTTATGAATCATAGAGTACCTGTGAGGCCCAATCTCATGCTCCCATGGCTCTATAACATCAGCATTCTTGATTTTCCAGAACAAGTAAAATCCAAGAAACAGAGAAAACAGAGCAATGAATGAAGTAGCAACTGAAACCCCAACAACCATGGGAGTTTGCTTCTTCTTGGGACCCGGAAGCTTTGGAAGCGAATCGAGATCAAGTGTTGGAGCAGTTCCATTGATCTTGAAGCTCCAACCCAAGACATAATGGGAGCTTGCAAGCAAACCGGTTGAAGCAGAGAATCCAACATACATTCTCTCATGAAAGATTGGTGAGAGATCCAATGAATATGACAAAGTTGGTTTCTTTGGTTTTGTAGAAGAAGGAGAGAGTGTAACACTTATCACACTCTTAACAGAATCATAATCAACCCAAACCATGATTGGTTTACCACCCTTAAGGTTTAGATTTTCAAGTCTTCCTTCGCCTTCGCCTTCGGCATAGTAACTTGCATTACAAGAAACATTGGAAACCAAGTTGTTGATGTTTATACCAACATGGTTATCATTTATGTCGCCGAATTCGAAGTCCTGGACAGTGTCGAATTCGACGGCGAAAAGGTGGTTGGAGAAGTTTCCAATGTTGGTTGAGTTGAGTAGGCCAAGATACTGGCTTGGAAGTGCATGCTTGAGAGTATCCATGGAAGCTGAAATGGTGAAAGCCAAGCCATGGCCACCAAGCTTTGGATACTCAGGAACAATGGCAATTGCAAATGATGAAGAGAATGAGAAGGTTCTGCTGCCATTGTTATTCTTGAACTGAAATGGGATTGGGTAAAAGGCATGCCCAATTAATCTACTTGTTTCGTTTGTGAGCTTCAAGATTCCATTTTTGTCATCAATTTTCGCTATTCCAGTCAGGGATAAGTTGGTTCCAGGAATATGATTGAATCCAGAATAAAAGAGTTGTTGGGGTTGTGATAAAACTGTGTTTAGGATTGGAAGGAATAGGAATAGGAAGAGAAAAGGGTAGAGTTGGAGCAAGGTGCCCATCATGGAAATATGCTTAGAAAACAAAGATCACAAGGATTTTGAAGAATGAAGAATAAACAGAGCTTTCTTTGTAGTTGGAAATAAAATATTGGTGTGTATAGAAGAAGAAGAATAAGAAGAAGAGTATAATTGTTTGTTAGAATAGAGTAAGGATAAGATGTCAGATGTC
>NC_029794.2:134976119-135008437 GCF_000816755.2 Arachis ipaensis
TTACTTTTTAACTTTTCTTTATTTTGTTAAAAAAATTAGATTAATCAATTCTCATTGTTATTTAATAAAAATATAACCGTTTCAAAATATTTTTAAGTTTTCAGTTTAATGTCTTTGTATAAATGAATAATTTGATATCAGAAGTGATTTGTCTAACTAAAATAAAAGTTCAAAAATTAATTTAATAATTAAAATTTGTTAAGAACGGAAAATTTCGGCTAATAGTAAGTTAGTTGGGAATTTGGAAGCTTAATAGTTAATAGTTAATATAGGCCATTAAAATATACTATTTTATTTATTATTTGGAGTACAATGAATTGAATGATGTTGGTTTGACTCAAGAATGTGTTGGACACGTAAGGGAATGGAACAAAGACAGCAATTGGTTGTCCACATGGGACAGCAGTTGGAGTTGTAATAAACAAATAATATACTAATACTAATATTTCTACACACAACTTTTAAGTGTTTATCAATATTAAAAATAATTTATGAATGAAAATTAAGAGTTAAGGTGTTAACATGAGAATCAAGATAAAATCTTAAAACCAAAATAGTGTTTTGTTTTAGAGATAAAAGATAAAATATAAAGATAAAAACAAAATTTGTTTAAATTTGAAAATATGTATAAATCATTGGAACACAAGTTTTGTATCATATTTTTGGAAAACTTTCAAGTGTACCGGGAACTTCGATGTTCCAATTGCTTTAACCGTTGATTTCAATTAATATATATTATATGTATTTTTTATAATTCAGATCAACGGTTAAAAGTAAAACAACTGGAACACCGATATTTCCGGTACACTTGAAACTCTTCCCATATTTTTTGTACTTCTCAAAGACTCGGTCTAAGGGGAAAAAGGCACAAATTTTTTATCTCTTTATCTCTTTATTTATATGATTTTTTTTTTAACCAAAAGCAACTCATATATATATATATAGTCTATAGATAAGTGAAATTGAAATTTGGGTTTTGGTAGTAGTCTAAGTCAATATTGAAAGTGAAAAGGAAAACTATGGGTGTGGGTTTTGCTACTTAGGCACACTGCATAACAAAAGTAGGTATCAAAAGTCTACCAGTTGAATTAAATTATTATGAATGCGTGTGAATTGTGAAACCTACTTGTGAGTTGTGATGTGTGCAATTTTCAATTTTGATCCTTTTTCAGCATGTATTTATTTAGTACCTCCTCATAGGTTGTTTTTACCAATTGAATTTAAAGCAACATTTTATTTATTTATTTATTGTAATCTAGAGGAGTCACATAACTAATTTTGTATATGTATCTTTTTTTCATACAAGATAGAAAGAGACATGGTATGGAATGAAGTAGGCAAATTGGCTAGCTACTCTTTTTCTTGATTTCTACTCTCATTTTCTAGTATCTTCAGAAACAAGGTGCCATAACAATGCCAAAAAAAATAATAATAAAATAAAAAGTTGATGAATGTTGTGGCTTAAACAAACAAAATGTTGAAAAAGACAAAACTTGCTATCTCATTTGGGTTAGCTAGCACTTAAAATGTGCCTTGAAGTTGGTCAAATTATTGAATGAGTTGGTCAACTCAAGTGTACTATTTTTCATCCAAAATTTTATCTTAGATTTAGAATTTCAGACATATTTTTTTAAAAAGAACTTTAGCATGTTTCAATAGTTTGAAAATAAAGTGGTAAATACTTTTTTCTCTTAACTAAGAATCTCGGATTCAAATCTTTAAATATGTAAAAAATGATTTCTATAGAATCTCAAATTCTTTAAGGGTTAAGTTTACATTGTCTTAATATAATATTAAATTTAATGAATAATAAGGGCAAACTATAAATATATAAATATAGTAATATACTAATTACAACATTTTTCTAGGTGAAATTGATTTAAGTGTTTTCAATAGGAGTAGCAAAGAATGGGTAGCTAGATGAGTTATGTTTCAATAATACCAATGTAAATATAAGCAAATTGTTACATCTTTAAATAAATTACGTTTCATTCATGTAATTTTTCACAAAAATCACTGAGAGAACAAAGAATAGAAGCTTACCTCTTCAGACAATGAAATGACTTTCAAGTAATACCTGCATATAAAACAAGCTAAAGGAGTATCCAAAATGACCTCAAAATTATCATGAACAAAGCCCCATAAAGGTCATGTGGTTCCCAAAATCTTTTCACTAACCAAAGAGCACAGATATCTTCTACCTCTATCGGTCAAAGTCAAACAAAATCTGGGAATGGTGTATTTGCATGTATACCAACTATACAGCTTTCATATTTACGGTTTCAATGGTCACTCAAAATGTGTTCTAACTTCTAATTTAAGAGCTCTCAACAGAAGAACATGGTACTCTTGACATTCCTATGCAACCTTGGAAGCTCTGGAATGGGAATGTTTCCCTCTGAAGTAACATCTGAAGATTTTTCTGACAAATCATCAAAATTTAACATTTGCCCCATCTGAGCTGCAGCATGGTGTGCATAGCATATAGGTGCCACTGGAGAAAAGCAATGAAACAAAGTTTAAACATGTTTTTTTTTTCAAGTTGATATTTTTTTCTTTAGAGGTGTACAGAAAATAAACTCAACGGTGAATTACCAATTGAGGTTGCAATTGTACTCCTTTGGTTCCTGAAACAAATTACAAAATAGTAAGTGCACGAGTCCCGGGGTAGGTCAAAATATCAAGCAATAGGTAGGAAGAATGCATACACATAAGACAGCGAATGGATCAAATTTTGTAAGCCATCTACCGAGAAACCGATCTCGTCGAGCAGCACATGATAATGCACAGGCTTGGAAGTTCCCTATTATTGTTTGAGAGGAAAACAAGAAGGCAAACCAAATTGGATGAAATATCATAAATTTAAGTCAAGGTAAGATATTACACTGAATGCAAGGTAAACTTACATGGATCCCTTGATGAGCACACATGTAGAAATCATAATTCCTTGGATGTGTGATTTTTGTGTCAACAACAGTCCCTGAAAAGAACAATTAATGGGATGATGATACTGAATGTACCAGTAAAATACCTGGCACACGAGAGCTAGCATACCAGGAGGAACATTTTCTGGACCATTAGCTAGAAACAACTTTGTATGATGATTCTTCTGCGCCACAATTACTGTGAACTTGGGAATAATGACGGCCTCAAGAAGTTCATACGCCTATAATTAGAAAAGATCATTATTGTCGTCATCCTAGGATTAGGAACCATAAAAAAAGGGATACCGTTAAATATCTTGCATGTTTGGATTAACTTATTTGCTTTGAAAATTGTTTTCCAGAAAAAAGCTTCAGAGAGCCTTTAGAATTATTTAGCAAGAACAAAATAAGTGAACCCAAAGATGCACTATGAACAGTGTGCAAGTGTAACTAGCTACGAAGATATGAGCAACAAATCAGATAATCAAACAGAACAATGAATGGCTTGCAGAGTAACCTTCTTTATCTGGTTAAGCTCAACATTCAAAACCTGATTAAATTGTGATTCACTAACTCCATCCCTGAACATATAACCATAGGTTAGAATTAAATGAACCAAAAAGCATGCACTTATGGAAATTAAGGCATCTAAGTGAGTCCAGACACCAGACTCCTCATCCATATAATTTAAACTTTATAAACCACTCATCCAATACCAGAACAAGAATACTAATATTTAGATATCATATTGTAATAAGCACTACTAGTACCGTCCAGCTTATTACTATAGGCCTACAAACAGCTTAGTTGACCTGAAGACCATATATTACTGGATGTAAATTGAATGTAAAAGTGATCGAATGGAACCTGAAGACAATAATTTGAGATGGTTTACATTTATCACTTGATTCGTAGAAATCTAGAAGCAATTCTCTGCAAGGAAAAATCATAATGTAATCTTATTATCTTGTATATGATATCATGGAGTATAAACAGAATAAACAATTGCAATGAATGACAAAAATCTTCACATGCGGATTTCGGGATTCAATTAACAGTTGAGAATACACATTGTTAGATACAGAAAGAGGCATATTGGATATAACTCTTAGAGATGATATGATACATTAATCCTAAACAACTACCATAATTATATTCAATCTGCAAAATGATGTGACATTTTCCCAATTGAATAGAACATTATTAGTTCTATCTTAAATTATGCTAAATTTACGCAGCAAGTACTCTGTTTATGGTCATATCGGATTAGTAATTCACTGCTATTGGGTACACCCAACAAAAAACTTCACTGTTGGAAAAGGGCAGTGAAGGAGGCCATTTCACAGTTGATATCTTGGAACCGAAGATAAGAATTGAGAAATGATCATTACAATATATGAAACTATGAAAATGTGGAAATGCAATATAAGAATAAATAAGGAACATGCACAAACTCTCCTTGAACTTTATCTCATTCCAAAGTAACTTGTGAACTTCAAATCAGGAGACAAATTAACTTCCCAAAACTCAGTATCAGAAATACATCTCATTTTCAATAAAACTAGTTTATCATACATCTCATTTCAAAATTAATATTCTGGCTGTTTCATGTGTTCATGTTATTTTTTACACTAACTTTTATCTCCTTTTTCTTTAATTTATTTATAATTTTAAAAAAATCAAATACTTTGATAAGATATTAAATTTAAAGTGAGGAAGCATGCATATCATTGAACAAGGACAAATCAGTGAAACAAGTATTGTCATCTAATTATATATGTGGTCTGTTTGCCAGTTTGATTTAGATTTAATAGTTTGACCACAAACATATGAACTGTAATGTCATTTGAACTAACTGGTCAAGCCAACCTAGTAGCATAAGACTTGGTTGTTGTAATTGTTAACCTGTTTGCAAGTTTCAAATATTATATAGGCACTGCACTTTCATCTAAACTATAAGGGCTATAAAATGGGATGAAACTCAGCAGAGTACATGTGAGTATTTTTCCTATTAACCACAAAATATCATGGTAGCCCGTTAACATATTTAGTCGAACCTGATAATACCATTATCATTCTCTTCATCCACAGGCTTGCACAAGGCATCAATCATCTCCTCCTTAGATGACTGTGTTCTTGCAGATGCTCTATACCTTGAAATCAGTGGCCAACATCGTGATCCTGCAACCTACAATCCAACAGCATACAGAAACATATATCCTTAGAAAAAACGACAGAAAACACATATAAATTGCATTACGAGACAAATATAGCTCGACATTCTTATTACGAAAATTAAAAGAAGAACGAAAAGATAGCCTTACTGCTGCTATCGATGGAAGATTTGACTGACCAGGAGGACCATGAGAGACATCCATTCCCAAAATCATTGTTGGGGTATCTTTAATCAGGGGTAGATGCCCAGAGTGCTCTATTGCCAGCAAAGAATTTACTCCTCCAAGCTGTATAAATGACATGTATACAAATTATGAAAGTGAAACAAAATGTTATTAATACACATAATGTTCAATTTGTTGCAAGGATTGAAATGAATGTGTTTTATCATTTTTCAAATCTTGGCTGCATTGTAAACAATCTGTTTTAGTAGGTAGCATAGATATCCCAGTAATTTCCTAAAACAGTGTAATCAAGTTGATGGCTTCCTGGATTTTTTTTCACTCCCCAATTTTAGTATGCCTCCCCTATAAGAAAAGGTTGTTGTACCTTCATAGACCAAAAATCTCTTCTTTATTTCAAATATATTGCAGTAATAAATTACTTTAGAATATCACATCATGTCCCAACAGCTCAATTTTCTGCAAGGAGATGGCTCATAACAACTTGCTTACCTTAGAGTTGATTTTAAGAAGTACATTTGTAAGGTATTGATCAGTGATCTTGAGAGGACAAATGCACTGTGTGACAACACCAAAATCACTGAGACACTTCTTCTTCCAAGGCCCTAAGATTTGACAAAAGAAAATTGAGCAATTAAACAAACACAAAAATATAAAGGAAACCCTGCAAAATTAGACAGAAGACATACCATAAATTTCACAATGTTTCTTCTCTGGCAAGACACACAGAATTAACTTTGGTTCTCTTGTCAGCTTTGACGTAAGCCGCTCAAACATCTTTTCAACCCTTGCAACAGCACTAGATTTTTTCATCAGTGGTTCTTCTTCTATTAAAGTATATGGGCGTTCAATATTCTGTGTAAACATTCACCTAGAATCATATTGTGGTCATCAAATGCAGAGTAAGGATTGTCTGTAAGTTGGGATTTTGGAGGCAAGGGGAGGGAAGGATTTGTAGTGCAAAAATTCAATGTGTAAAACCACAGGCCTTTCCTTTCCTTTCATTTTCCTCCAAAATCCCAACTCACAAACAACCCATAAAGGGATGATCAATATTTTAAATTTTAAAACAAAATAATCAAATAGATGCACGGTAGCATACAATGCCCTTGCTCATTCCACATTTGATCAGCTCCCTCGATAAGTAACTGGTATCACAACGTGCAGAAAAGTTGACAACAGCCCAGTAATCAATGTGTGATGGTTGTAGCAGTGTCTGACAAGAGGAAAGGGAGCAATATCAATTATGAAAATATCTACTCAAATATTAAATAAAATTTGAAAAACAGGGAACAATTTATTTTTGAGTTGAAAGGATAATGAAACACCTTTTTACTGAAACTCCACCTTCCATTATTGGGGAAGCAATCATCATTCTTTCCAACCTTCAACTGTCAAAGAAAATTTTATTAGGACATAGGAGAATTAGTTTTCGGAATTAAACTAATCTGTTGAAACCAGCTTAGTTAAACCACTTTCTCTTTTATCTGTTACTTGCTAACTCCACAGTGCACATAAAAATATGAAATATGCCAGAAACCAATGTTTACCTTTGGTGGCTCAAGAACACGGCCTTCAACCTCAGTCAATTTCTTGTCAACATAAATTCCACATGCAGCAAGTACAGGGTCATGATCATAGGAATTATTTCCTACAGCCTACAAGAAATTGTAATGACCATACATATGTTATCAATAAGAATAAAACAACTCTTCTATTAAAAAATATATATATAAAAACAGAAAAGGAACAGCATATCATGATAGCACTAGAAATAAAGCTTACATTTGTCAGAGTCTTAATCTTGTCTTGAGGTTTTTGGCGTGATTTTTCAATTAAAGATGCTTTCTGAATTGGAGATAATGCCTTCGTGTACCGCTGGAGTGAAACAAGAGAACATAGCTACTCCAGCCGAAGTAAAGCATAGAGAAACAAGATAATCAGGTACAATTAGATCAATAGTTAATATCTAAGACAAAATAACATAATTGAACCAAACACAAGGTCCAGGCAAGAATTAAAATTTGCAAACCTCCAAAGGCAGATAAATAGGCCGGTTTGGCTTCCCAACATCAAGGCATGGAAGATACGCAGAAGAGGTCAGCTTCAAGCCGTGGTGTTTAGCAAAATACTCATATACAGTAATATTGACTGTCTCCCCTTGATTTTTGTCATCATCATTCCTCAACTTCATGCTAAAACTGAGGAAGAAATCAGACAAATAATTCTCCCCTTTCTTTTAGATTCCAATAACAAGGTATAAATACTTGACTTTAAAAAAAAAAGCACTTACAGTTGTTGAATGCAAGGTTTCTCACTCAAGCTGGAAACTTTAAATTCCTGGTTACGATGTTTTGCATGCACTCTTAAATTTTTAAGCACCTTTTTTGCCTGTAGATTACCAATAAAGAAAAAAATTATGGGGAATTTACTAATGTTGCATGATGAACCTTATGTAAATAGATTAGAAGTTTATCACCTTTGCCCAGTCAATGTAACGGGTTTCCTTCACATTCTGGTTATAAAGAAGAAATTCAATTACAGGTCCAGCTTTTAAGACCACTGTTGTGGACACATCTGGAAGTAAATAAATGAAGAATGTAAACAGGAAGAACACATCTTTATTATGGTAATATTTCAATATATATATTAGAGAAGTCATACCCATATTGAGAGACAATCCACCCAGCGTTGGACGAAAACTAGAATGAAAACCACGAATTCCCATCAAATTGCCTCCGATCTCACTGAAGTTCCTTGCATCATCTTGAAAAAAAGATTGTCTTACCAAGAGACACCCTCTTCACATTCTCACAAGAAGCAGTTTAACTAAGTTAGACAAAACAGATTATGATTAAATTCCATTCAAGAAAATCACAGAAAGTTTCTGCTATGTTTATCATTAGGCAAAACCTGTTAGCTGCTTGCTGCCTCAGTGCAATATCAAGCACTCTCAAAGCATCCTGATAGTTAGTATCTGACTCAACCTCTTCTAGGGGAAGAGCAATGGACCGCAGGGGTATTTTGACAGCGAAACTTATCTCCACTATGAATGCCTTGGACTGAAAAGAATGCTTTGACCTTTTGGTTTCTTCATGAGGGCTTCCATTGGCACCAGGATTATCAGCACCAGGGCTACGATTGGAAGACATTAAAAGCTTTATAGGGTAAAAAATGACACAATCAACCAAGTCCTATGAAAAACTTACTGCTTCGCAAATGATTCCTCAAGCAATACTTTGAACTCAAACTTATCAAATGGCAAAGGACCGACTGTATACAAAGTTCTCTCTCCATCATAGGCAAACCTTTTATCACCAAGTTCAGACGAGTAAGTTTGGCAAAGCCTATCAATCAATTTTCTCCCAATGCCCTTGCCTTCGACAGTTCTTTTATCTTCTGTAGTAATAGCAACCTGGAAAATGTTCGTTCAGCCAAAGCCTGAGATATAAGGGAAATTTCCGACAGAAAGATTTGACATACACTATATTGGAAAAATATTGCATCTGGATCAGTAACATCAACTTTGAAGTGATTGGCAAGCAATTGTATCCTCTTTCCCGTGGTCCCAAACCCCTTCTTACTGATAATAGAAAGCTCTGTAGGAGGCACTTGTGTCGTTTCCATATCAGACACTGCATTGAGTTCTGAAGGTGAAGCCGGTGGCCAAGGTGAATCTGGTAGTGAAGGCGAAGTCGGTGGCCAAGGTGAATCTGGTAGGGAAGGAGAAGTTGGTGGCTCATCAGCTTCTGCAATCCCTGGCATTTTCTCCATCTGAATCCCTGTTTTGCAAGGAAAGAACTCTATTTACTGGTAAAACTAAAAGGGAAGATAAGGCTTTACTTCTCTGTGTGAATAATGATAGTATAAAATAAATGGATTTTAACTAAAGAGATTTGTGATCATAAATGATGTACTCTAGTGTGACAATTTACCAAAAGGATTAGTGCTTCCGAATACAATTTGTATCAAAACACTTAATGATAAGTAGCATTCCCAATATGAAAGTTAGTTAAGGCAAATAGTTGAAACAGTTTCATTTGTTCATAAAACAAATGGATTGTCTTTATAACAGAACTCTGAAGTTGAAGTTAACTAACATAAATAGAGTATCCCTAGTTCCAGTACACAATGTATATCAATATGACTGACAAATGACAATAAGCACATTTACTATGAGAATATAAATAACTCTTTTACCTTTTGTCAAAATATGAGAATAGTAAAAGAACAAGATACTAGACTCAGATCCACATTGCATTTATATTTCAAACACATGTCCGGAAAAAAAAAAAAGTAACTCACTCCAACATTCTTTGGGGACTATTCAACATTTTGGTTGTTTCTCCAAGGACTTCAACAATATACAAATAGAATGAAAAGGACCACTATGCATTTGCTTGTTTTAGCTATAACCTCCATAGTTGTAAGTTGTAACAGACACATTCTATCAAACAGGTTGTGAGCTATCCTAAAACATTATTCACAACCCCATTTGACACATAATTGCGATCGTAAACTTTATCTTGGCACTAGTTTTCTTCCGAAAACAAAGAAAACGATAATCATACCAGAGCGAAGAATGGGCATGCAACAAAGAATTCATGAATGACATGCTTAAACTCCAAATAACAAGTTAGTATCAAAAGAGAGTAAAGAATGCAGTACTACCAAATCAAAGCTTAACGCTAGTTGGAGGGAGTGGCTGGAAGGAGAAGGAAGCGGGTAAAGTGAGTGGGGAGTCGGAATTTGAAGTGTTTCTTCGTAGCTGAAGTTGAAACGGGAGGTTTTGTTGGGAGGAGAGAAGAGAAGGGTTTCAAACTTCAACGGTATGTTTGGATGATTATTGATTAGTGCATGTTTTGACTTTTGACGTATCACTGTGTTTGGGAGATGAATAAGGAAGGACTAAGGAGGGAGTTAAAAGGAAGACGACTTAAGGAGGGTTACAAACTTAACAATGAGGGGGTGCAAATGGGCCGAGGGGATCCTTAAACTAGGGTTATTATTTTTAGGGCTGCACACGGATCGGATATGGCCTAAAATTCTATCCGATCCGCACTACGTTCATCGGATCGGATCGGATACGATATCCGCATTTTTTCAGGCTGGATCCGATCCGATCTGATCGGATCGAATATCAGGTATATCCGCATAGTTAAAAAAAAAACTATTTTAAGATTCTGTTTGCCTGTTTTTACAAAAAAATATCCAGAAAATTCATTTTTTACCTGTTTAAGTCTATTTACTCCTAAAATATTATCAATAAAAGTTCTCTTGAATAACAAAAATAAAAAAATAACACAAAATTTAAGTTTAATTATTCTAAGTTGAAGTACAAAATAAAAAATCAAAAACAAGATATCATAAAATTCATAAAATAACACACTAAAATTCATATCACATTAGGATTTACTTTCTTAAACTATGCTATTTATATGAGATGTGCGGATATGCGGATTTACGGATCGAATCCGCGGATATCACTGTCAAATCCGCAATCCGATCCTACCATAGTGCGGATCGGATCCGATCCGATCCGATAACTCTGCGGATCAGATAATATCCGAAAAAATCGGATCGGATGCGGATAATTACCGCGGATATGCGGATATTATCCGATCCATGTGCAGCCCTAATTATTTTTTTTAAGCTTTTTTCATGCTTGAGTCCAGTCTGTTTAGAGTTTGATAAGTCTAGAGTTTAAGACACAGGTAAATAACTTAAATAAGTTCTTTTGAAAAAAAAAAAAATTACCAACTCGAATCCGCAACCTCTTAATTGAGTATGAAGATACTATGCGATTTGAGCTATAACTCATTGGCTTTTGGAAAAAGAGTTTAAAGCATAAGGACTTTTATAGTTTTATTAATAGCAACTTATAAATAAGTTATTTTGTATTTGGATTTTTAGTTATAAAAGTACTTATTTTGAAGTTGTAGCGTTTGGATAAATAACTCAAAAGATAAATTTTTTTACAGAAGAGAATGAATATTAAAATAACGATGATAACAAATACTTTCCAATATTAAATGTTGATTTTACATAACTTAATCACTAATATTGTGTATGATATGGTAAGTGAAAATAAAAAATAAATATAAAATGTGTATCAATTTTGCTGTTTTTTATTTTACTCCTATTAGAATTTCCTTCTCCTTTATTGAGGTCAAGAACTTGCTATAATTAACTATGAAAATAATAACAAGCTATAAAATCACATGTAAAAAAAATAAAATCAAAACTGAAATTTCATACACAGTTAAATACAAATTTAATAATAAAAAATAGAGTGATAAAATGATAAAAAAAATAATTAGAAGAAATATATGCAGTAGATTATTTAGATGCAATATTGTCTGAAAATGAAAATGGTGGTGGAGGATCAATACTTCCATCAGATGAATCATTACGTTAAAATTGTGAGGTTTGGAACATTGGGTGAGAATGATAGTGGAATGATGGTGGAAGGCCAGTGCTTCTAGCAGACCTTGCCTGAAAATAGTGGCAAAGGATCAGTACTTTTCACGAAGTCAATAAGGAAAGTAGATTTTTTTTGTTTTGAAATTATTTTTTTTAAGAAAGTAGTAGAATGACTTATCGAAAAGCAGAGAAGTCATATATTTCTACTTCTTCTAAAAACTGTAAATTAACTTTTCGAAAAGTTAAAAACATTTTTTAAAATGGTGCCAAACACGCAGATGGTGACTTTTCATAATTCAAAAATAAAAAAAATAGCTTCTACTATTTTTCAAACAGGCTCTAAATTCTGTTTTATGCATTGATAAACGATATATCTATAAATAAAGTTCAGAACCATAACAAATTAGTTATTGATATGACAAATTAAAAAATACTGTGGATAACAAAACAAATCGACAAATCCGCTAAACTCAACAAACACATGTTGGACAAAGCAAATTAAGCCCAAAAAGTTTGCAGGTCAGCTACAGCTAACACCACGGTTCGCTTAACATCACCTTCAACTTCACACAACTTCCTTTTATTGTACATGGTCAGAGAAAAAAATGAATAGATATTAATACCTCTAACTGCACAACTGGTCTCAGCCTGAAGCCATCATTTTGATGATCACTGAAACACAACCGGTCTCAACATTTTGATCGTTAATATTATATTTCAATAATGGACATGAACGGAACATCATATTCATGTCAAGTGCATCATAGTATGTGAATCGCTTTCTGTATTTATATGTATTATTAGGAGTGGCAAAACGGGTTGAATCTGTTGGGCCAATCCGCTAAATTTGTTAAAAAAGATAGGTCGGGCTAGAATTTGAAACCCGCCAAATTAAAAAAATCCATCAAATTCGCACCGTCAAATTGGCGGGTTTTGGTGGGACGGGCCGGTCCGCCGGGCCGAAGATTTTTTTTTTTCTTTTTTTTTTATTAAATACTAGAATTTGAAATTAAAAAAATCCATCAAATTCGCACCGTCAAATTGGCGGGTTTTGGTGGGACGGGCCGGTCCGCCGGGCCGAAGATTCCGAAGATTTTTTTTTTTTTATTAAATAAAAGAGTTATTACTATTATAAAATTAATAATTATAGAATTTTTCAACATTTTTTTTCATTTTTTGTTTTTATTCTTCTTATAGTTATTAACTTTATTTATTTTATTTTACAATTTCGTATATATGCTCAAATTATGTAACTTATTTTTTAAAATAAAGATGATTTTATTGACAAATATTATTTTGAACAATTTTATTGAAGTTAAAAATAAAAAAAAATAGTAAAAAAATTATATTATAATTTAACTATTTTTTATTTGTATTTGATTTTTTAATTATTATTTTTGGTTAATTTTAATTAATTTTATTTTTCAAAAAAAAACAGAGCTAAACGGGTTGTTTGCCGGCCCGCCAATCCTCCATAAAGCGGGGCAAGGTAGCATTTTGAACCCACTTTAGTTGGCGAGGTGAGCCGACCCGCCCCATTTACGGTACAGACCTAGGCGGGGCAGGCTTGCCACCCCTACAAACTTTTGACTCAACTTGCAAATATATATAACTGTCATTTTTCATGCGAATTTCGTTTTCTTTCTCAATTTTTCTCAACGTTTTCTGCATCTCTATGTTCTGTTCCATCTCTGCGTTTTTTGTGTTTCTCTTTCTTCTCTATGTTCTCTTTGTTCTATGCATTCTCTTCATTCAAGTTTAATGCTTTTTTATCTGATTTGAATATAAAGTTTTTGAAATCAAGTTTTGAAATTAGGTTTGAACAGGTATTTCATTGTCGAAGATAATAAACGATTCAAGTTCAGACTATCAATAAAAATCAGATCAAAGTGGATTATTATTTTGAATCGAATCAAGTGGTTGAGGTCTGGTTCGATTCTAGTTAATGTAGTTCATTAGCAGTTTATGATTCTGTAGGTGAATAATGTTATTTTTGTCTTTGAAACTTGTTATTCATAGTTGATGGTTTGAATTGAATGTAATATAGGAGTTCTAAATCTGAATTATTATTATGATAAATCTGTTCTGTTCTTGTTTTGTTGTATTTCTATTTATAAATAGGTGTATTTTGGTAATCTTTCGATGTATTTTTAGGTTCAGTCTTTCAATTGGACCAGGCCGAAGTGTATTATTATTTTGAATCGAATCAAGTGGTGAGGTGTAGTTTGAATATAGTTATGTAGTTTGTTAGTTGTTTATGATTCTGTAGTTGAATAATTTTGTTTTTATTTGTGAAAATTGTTGTTTATGGTTGATGGTTTGAATTTGAATATAATGTACAAGTTATAAATTTGATTTTATTATTTTGATGAATCTGTTTCGTTCAAAATTTTGGAGTATTTTAATTCTAATATGGTGTATTTTAGAATGATTTCAGTGTATTTTTAGTTCCTGTGTGATGTTGATGAGCAGCTTGTTCTAAAAGTTGGGATGACTTTTAACACACTTGAAAAAGCTAAAATATTTTACAAAAATTATTCTAAACTCGTAGGTTTTTCTACAAAAATCTGGAACACAAATAAGAAAAGAAATGAAATTAAGAACCAATTGATTACATGTACTAGAAAGGGAAAATGGAAATCAAACATATCTCCAACTGAGAAGACAAATTCCTCAGATGGATTAAATTGTCCTGCAAGAATTTATATACATATGTTGAAGGATGTTGGTGTTTGGATCATTTCGAAGGTTGTGTTGCATCATTCACATCCGTGCTGTCCAAATCAAGTAGAGATGCTTAAACAATACATGTAATTAAGCATGTTTGTATGACATAAATAGAGAATAACGAGGAAGCCATAATCAGACCAAGCAAAACATATCAATCATTTGTCGCAACAGTACGTGGTCATCGTGAATTAAGTTTTATTGAAAAAGATATGAGAAATTGTATCACGAGAGAAGTGCGGAATATTTCGGAACTAGAGAATGCAAAAAAATTTGGAAAATACTTATTAAGGTTGATCAGTCAATTAAGATTGCTTTTTGGGCTGACCCAAGAAGCAGGACTGCTTGTGCGGGCTAACCCGCCGACCCGCCAATCCACCATAAAAGTGGGGCAGACTAGCATTTTGAACCCATTTTAGTTGGCGGGGCGGGCCGGTCCGCCCCGTTTATAGGACGGGCCTAGGCGGGGTGGGCGGATTGGGACGGGCCGACCCGCTTTGCCACCCTACGTACTACCTAACACATGAAAATCGCACTACTATATATACTATCTAACACCAACTTCGTACTCATTCATCCACTTACCAAAAACCTCAGCAACTGTAAGTAAAATACCCACAACTTAATTGGCCCCAAGATCACTTACTCACATAAATAGTACTGTCATATTTTCAATTTCTCAAACTCACCAACACTCATAATACTCATGGAACAAAAAAATACTTCTCATAATCATATTTTTCATTTCAGGAACACACAATATACAAGGCATATATGCCTTTATATAGGCAATACTTCCTACTAAAATAATAATATATAAATCACAAATCAATTTTGTAATGACCACCATTTCATGAGTTGGCTTCATGAATCATCTTTTAACTTGTATTCATATAGTTTCCATAATCTTCTAATTTCAATTCAATTTGATTTTGAATTTCTTCAATGTTGTAGAATGTTGTAGTTGTACTATTCTCTTGAATGTTCTTCAAAAATCTTCAAGCTTCCAATATGTTAGCTTCTAGCAATATCTAGTCAATTGATGATTATTGTATTCAATTCAAACTTTGCTTCTTCAATTCTTTAACCATGTTTTATGAAAATTCTAATCCATGCAAGTTGATAGATAGCACAAGAAGTTTGTAGAATCTTGGTGATGAACCATGAACTTGTAACCACTTTGAATTCAAATTGAATTTTGCCTTTGACTTTTCTAAACTTTTGTTACTTGCATACCACTTGATTTAATTTTCTAACATTGCCTCTCTTAAATCAAACTTGCAGAATTAATCATTCCAAGCATCTTTTTCAACTTGTAAAATAACTCTATCTTCAACGGTTTTGTAAAGATATCTACAACTTGGTCTTCAGTGAGACAGTATTCAATAAAAATTTCTTTTTCATTCACCAACTCTCTAATTTTGTGTAATCGAATATCAATATGCTTAGATCTTCCATGGAATACTGGATTTTTGCAAAGTGCAATAGCTGACTTGTTATCACAAAATATCATCGTTGGAGTACTTTGTTTCTCATTCAATTCTTCAAGAATTCTTCTTAGCCACACTGTTTGCGTTGCACAACTTGTTGCTGCTATGTATTCTGCTTCTGCTGTAGAGAGAGCAACTACTGGTTATTTCTTCGAAGACCATGAAATTGCACCAGAACCAAGATGAAATACAAACCCTGAAGTACTTTTTCTTGTTTCTATATCTCCAGCCCAATCACTATCAATATAACCGACAAGATTTATTTCATTAGTATTCTCATAATAAATTCCATCATTTAAAGTACCTTTGATATATCGAAGAATTCTTTTTGCCGCTTGCAAATGGTTGGTACAAGGCTCCTCCATAAATCTGCTAAGAAAACCAACTCCAAATACAATATATGGTCTAGTCGCAATTAAATACCTCAGACTTCCAAGCAAGCCTTTGTAATATGTAGGATTTACTGTTCTTCCTTTATCTTCTCTCAGCAACTTGAACTTCTCTTCGACTGGAGTAGGAACTGGCTTTGAATTCCCCATTTGAAATTTGTTTAAAATATCATTTGCATATTTCTTATGAGAAATAAAAATTCCATCATCCTTTTGAACTACTTCAATGCCAAGAAAGTAAGACATCAAGCCCATATCCGTCATTTCAAAGTGCTTTATTATAGCCTATCTGGATTCTGTAATTATCTTCAAATTGTTGCCAGTAAAGATCAAATCATCAACATAAAGACACACGATCAAGATATCTCCAGGTTCAACAAATTTGATATAAAGAGTATGTTCAAATGGACATCTTTTGAAACCATTCTGAGTGAAATAAGAATCAATCTTCTTGTACCACACTCTTGGTGCTTGCTTTAATCCGTACAAAGCTTTCTTTAACTTGTAAATTTTATATTTTTCTCTAGAAACTTCATATCCTGTAGGTTACTCAACATATACTTCTTCTTCTAAAGTGCCATTTAGAAATGCTGATTTAACATCCATCTTATGTATCTTTCACTTATTTTGGGTCGAGAGTGAAATAATCGTACGAATAGTATCTAATCTAGCAACAAGAGCAAATATTTCAAAGTAGTCGATACCTGGCTTTTGTTTGTATCCCTTAGCAACTAATCTTGGTTTGAAACGATCAACTTCACCACTGGGTTCGTACTTAGTCTTGTAAACCCACTTTACTCCAATCGGCTTCTTATCTGCTAGTAAATCTGTCAGCTCCCATGTGTCATTCTTCTCAATGGCATGAATCTCCTCATCCATTGCTTTCTTCAAAGTGTTATCTTTAGAGACTTCTTCAAAGTTCAACGGCTCACAGTCTGAAAATAGAGCAAAGTTTATGATTTCTTCATCGAACGGATCGTTGTCATTGCCAACTTCATAATCTGCTAATCTAGCAGGTAGTCTTTGCTCTCTTTGTGATCTTCTAAATGATTCTGGTTGTTCGGTTGTGTCAGGTTGCCTTTCTTCTACTTCATCACATGTATTTGGAATTATAGTCTATCAGCTGCTTTTCTGTCTTTGTGTTCCAGTCCCATATGTCTTTCTCGTCGAACGTCATGTCTCTGCTGATGGTTACTTTCTTTGTTTCAGGATTGCACAACTTGTATGCTTTTGAGTCTGTGTTATAACCAATAAAGATACACTTCTCGCCTTTGTCACCTAACTTCTTCCTTAATTGATCTGGTACGTGGGCATAAGCAATACACCCAAGACTCTGAAATGATGAATGGAAGGCCGCTTTCCACTCCAAACTTCCTCTGGAGTTTTATCTCGAACACTCTTTGTTGGACACCTGTTTAAAATATGAACTACTGTTGCGACTGCTTCTGCCCAAAATTCTTTAGGCATTTGTTTTGACTTGAGCATGCATTTGACCATATCCATGATGGTTCTATTCTTTCTTTCAGCAACTCCATTTTGTTGAAGAGTATATCTAGTTGTTAGTTGATGTTGAATTCCGTGTTGCTTAAAGTATTCTAAACACTCAAGATATTCTGTTCCTCTATCTGTTCTGAGAATTTTGATTTTACAGCTACTTTGTTTTTCGACAAACGTCTTAAATGTCTTAAAGACATCACATGCTTCTGATTTCTGCTTCAGAAAGTATACCCATGTATATCTACTAAAATCATCAATATAAGTGATAAAGTACCTGCTACCACCATTACTTGGAACTTCTACATAAAAGAGATCTGAATGCACAATTTCAAGTAATCTTCTAGCTCTCCATGACTTTCTTGTAGGGAATGAATCTATGTGCTTCTTTTCCAGTTGACAAATCTCACAAACACAATTGGGAATATGAACTCGTGGTAGACTAGAAACAAATCTTTTTTCTTGACAGGTAGTTTAGACCAGAGAAATGAAAATGCCCAAACTGCATGTGCCACAACCAGTAATCATCAACTATCACAGAACTCATGCAAGAGGGATTAACATGTTGAATTTTTAATGGAAATATTCTGTTTGAAGTCATCTTTACTTTATCTATGAACCTTCTGTTGTTGTTAAACACAGTGCAATATCCACGATAAGTTATCATCTTATATCCCTTCTCAGATAATTGTTCCATACTCAGTAAATTGTAATCAAGTTCAGGAGCATAGAAAACATTAGAAATATAACTCAAAGAACCATCCTTCAATTTAATTGGTATGTGCCTTTTTCCTTCAATAGGGATCTTTGTACTATTACCAAACTTTAATAATAGTTTAACTGAATCATCTAGTGAAGAAAATAGTTCCTTTCTACCAGACATATGATTACTACAGACATTATCCAAGTACCATATATTTTCATCTTCAGCACATGAATTACTTGTAAAAAATAAAGTTTGAGTACTCGGATTATCATCTATATTTTGATGCTATTTTTCTGCAATGTGTGCTTGATTGTTATTCATCATTTTAAATCTGTAATCTACTGCTTTGTGTCCATACTTTCCACAATGAAAACAGTTTGTTGAGTTAAGAAATTAACTGAATTAATTAGTGATGACAAACATTATTTTATTAGGCAAAGAAAATAATTAAATATTGATTATTTATAATTATATGCTGCTGATTATATATGATGATATGTTGCAGGCCAAAAACAAATAAAATGAAGCAGCAGCCCAAGAGAATAAGAGAAACATATAACCAAGGTTGGTGGGCTGAATGAAAAATGAAAATAAACTAAGCCCAAGGAAAAGCAAAGAAAGAAGCCAAAGGAACCAACGGGTCAAGCGAATCAAACCCGATCCAAGCCCGTGTCCATCAATTCAAGTAAATCCCACCAAGCTTCTCATACAAGATTAAAGTATTCACTCTTTCTCATTGCTTCCAAAGCAACATTCCCTTCTCTTTGTTCCAGTCAAATCACTAAACTTAGAAAAAGTAAGAAAGAGAGCTTAGTCCCTAAGCTAGTCATGAAAGAAGAAGGAAAGAGAAGGTTAAGCAAAAGAAGGGTGATGTCTAATCAACCATATCAAGAAAAGATCAGAAAGCTCAAGGTAATCCATTTCCTCTTACATGCAACACACTTTCTTCTCCTCATCTTCAACCCTCTACATTTCCGTTTTGAGCTATATGGAAAAGAGGATTTCTGTTCCTCTCTGCTGTATATCCACGGTATCAAACATGTCTTGGGGACCAAGTTGGTTTTCAAGGGCTCATATCAAGTTGACCATTGGAAGATTTTTATGGTTGCTGATTTATGGCTTTCGGTCAAGATGAGAAAGTCAGAAGCAAAGTTTCTACTCTGGGGATTAAAGAGAAAAAGTGAATCTGTGGGTTGGTGAAGCTCAAGGCTCAAGGTGTTGATGTTGGAAGAAGAACCCAGCAACATGCAAGGAGATAAAAGAGGTTTGATGTTCATTCAGAAACCAAGGAGAGAAAACCAGTGAATAGAGGTTTTGTTCTGAGAGAGCTCTTTGAAGAAGTTCAACTAACTGGACAGTGTAACCTAATCAAAGGTGCATTTCGCCAGTATGAAGAACTGAATCAGAGGCTTGCCAATCTGGTTTTTCGCATAGCAAAGAGGCTGTTGACACAGTCAATCTCCTTCATGTTTTACAGATTGTGATGTACTTTTCAATGTTTATCTGTCTGTAATTTCTTGTGAGAAAAGGCATTGTGAGAGAGCTCAAATAAAAGTCATGAGTGGAAAAGTGAGTGATACATTTGAGAGAAAAGCCTAGAGTTATTTTCTGATTTCTTTAGGTTGGTTAAGTATCTTGTATCTTGTACCTGTTAGGTATCCCTTTCTTAGTTGGGTTAGCACTAAGAGTGTATAGTTAGGTGTTAGCATAGCCAATGTCAAGTTAGGTTAGAACTTGAGTGTGAAATTGGTGTATGTAATACTTTTAACTATAGTGGAAATTCCTCCATTGTTGTGGAGGAGACTGGACGTAGGTTGCATAGCACAAGGCAACCAAACCAGGATATATGCTGGTGTTAGCTTTTCTCTTCTCTGCTATGTTCTGTTTTCTGATATTCATGAGACAAAAATAAATTGTCTCATAAATTTCCGCTGCTGAGTACAAACAGAATCAAAATTAAAAGTTTTGATTTAAAAAGGTTATAACAGAGATTGAAAAGGAAGGCATAGATTCAACCCCCCTTCTCTAAGCCTACCACAACCTTCACAGTTGAAATTGGTTCTTTCTTTATAAAAATTACCTTGACCTCTTCCTCGGTTGACAGACCTGAAACTTGTTTCACCTCTTCCTTGATTAGGTGGTGTAAAATTATTGTAACTTCCTTAGTTGTAATTGCCACGACCTCTTCCTCTGAAACTTCATCTGTCTCTACTTTGAAAATTAAAACCATGACCTCGTCCTTCTTGTGTACGGCTTGATTCTGCAACATTGTTTAAATTCACTCGGCTTTTTAGGGCTTCCTCGATTGATTTTTCTGACTTCTCCAGTATTCTACTGATGTGACTTTCTATGGTTCCTTGCAACTCTTCAATCATCATAGTCTCCATATCGTGGGACTTTAGTATCGTAGTCACCACATGGTCATACTTCATCGGCATGGTGTGAAGAATTTTCTCCACCACTTTGCTATCGAGCATGTCTTCTCCATAAACTCTTATTTTATTGGCAAGATCTGTAACACGAGTAAAATATTGCTCAACAGTTTCTGAGCTAGACATCTCGTACCTTTCATATTCTCTTCTTAAAGACTGCAGCTTTGCTTTCTGAGCTGTATCTACGCCTTTATATGACAGCTTCAATGTGTTCCATGCTTCTTTTGCACTTTTGGCATTTGCTATTTTGCCAAACACAGTATAATCTATACCTTGATGAATTTAAGATAGCGCCAATTGATCTCTCCTCTGTTAGGCAGCATCTGTTCCTTCTTACAAACCTGGTTCAATGAAATTCCACAGGTTTTGGGCATTCAAATGGGTAGACATCAAAGTCTCCTAATAACTATTTTTCCATCTAATTTGGGACCATACCACACAATATTGAAAGTATTTGCCATAACAACTCTATGAATAAATAACTATGTGAGAACTCTCTCACACCTCACAAACTCTCAAACACCAGGCGCTGGATTAACCAGCTCTGATACTAAATATAAGTAAAATACCCACAACTCAATTGGCCCCAAGATCACTTACTCACATAAATAGCACTATTATATTTTCAATCTCTCAAACTCATCAACACTCATGATATTCATGGAACAAAAGAACACTTCTCATAATCATATTTTTCATTTCAGGAACACACAATATACAAGGCATATATGCCTTTATATAGGCAATACTTCCTACTAAAATAATAATTTATAAATCACAAATCAATTTTGTAATGACCACCATTTCATGAGTTGGCTTCATGAATCATCTTTCAACTTGTATTCATGTAGTTTCCATAATCTTCTAATTTCAATTCAATTTGATTTTGAATTTCTTCAATTTTGTAGAATGTTGTAATTGTACTATTCTCTTGAATGTTCTTCAAAAATCTTCAAGCTTCCAATATGTTAACTTCTAGCAATATCTAGCGAATTGATGATTATTGTATTCAATTCAAACTTTGCTTCTTCAATTCTTTAACCATGTTTCATGAAAATTCTAATCTATGCAAGTTGATAGGTTACACAAGAAGTTTGTAGAATCTTAGTGATGAACCATAAATTTGTGCGTTATTCTATAGTGCTTAATTTTTTTTTTTCAGCAGTGCTGAAATAAGTTGGACAAAGTATTAAATTAGCACGTGTTGCCTTTAAAATGACATGAAGAGATAGAAAGTCATGAAAACATGTAAAATTGTAAATTGCAGAATTGGTCAGTGAGATAACAGGTAGTTATCACACAAAATTTGTGTTAATTGAGATGGTTATAATTTTTTAACCATTATAATAACTGGGTTATTTTTGTATTGTTATAGTTGAACTTTTTTGGTAGGTAATAAATTTGGCTGGTTGGAGGTGATTGGACTAAAATTATCCAAAAATACTCAAATAGAATTTTATTTTTTGTATTCTATAAACATCAGTCCAAAATGAAAAAAAATTACAATTGAAAGAATTTTTATTTCTAAAATATTTGAATATTTTTGGACAATTTCAGTCCAATTACCTACAATCAGCCCAATTTATCTACCTATCAAAAAAGTTCAACTGCAATAATACAAAAACAATCTAGTTAAACATCTCATGTCTTAAAACTATTCATTTCAAAAATTTTGGGTTCATTAAAAATCGAATTCTTGATCTTTCGAATTTAAAACTTTAATACTATGTTATGAAACCATTCATTCTAAAAACTTAACCTGATAAAAAAAATATAACACTAATAATTATATCTCTAATACTTTCTAAATCTCTATTATACGATTAAATTTCCATTAGCTCTTTATGCTTTTTTATTAAAAATTATAACCATCTCAATTAACACAAATTTTGTGTGATAACTACCTGACATCTCATTAACCAATTCTACCATTCGCCTACTTTTACTGACTTTTTTATCTCCTTATCTCACTTTAAAAATAACATGGTGTTAATCTAATACTTTGTCCAACTCACTCCAGCTCACTGCTGAAAAAAAAGTTTTTAAGCACCATAAAAGAATCCTAAACTTGTAATCACTTTCAATTCCAATTGAATTTTACCTTTGACTTTTCTAAACTTTTGTTACTTACATACCAGTTGATTTAATTTTCTAACAGCAACTCAGTAGTCATTGGGGCTGTGTCGCAGCGCCGTTCTGCTCTCAGCCGTGTCGCAGCTTGCATCCCCGGTGTCCGATCACCCTCATCAACGCCGTCGTTCTGCCTCCGATCTTAAGGTTTTCTTTATAAGTCAACTCTAACTCTCTCTCTCTCTCTCTCTCTCTCTCAATTTACATGTTCACCGTGAATTTTACTTGTAGGTTAAGTCACGAGGAAATGGCATTGAAGCTGCTACACGGGACTTTGACGGCAAACATTTCTCAGTTCCGAAATATCACGCCGCTTGTTCGCCGTATCGTGGTTTGCACTTCTTTCCAATACTATGGGTTTCCTTTGTTTTATTGCATTCATAAATAAGAAATGATGGATGTCCTGTATCACGCCGCTTGTTCAACCTCCCTCTCCCCATCTGAGATGGGATTGTTGCTTATGTGATTCTGAATTTAGTTTGGATGCTGAGTTTGAATTCTTTATTTAATTTTCTATTTTTAGATTTTCTAGCTTTGGATGACTTTGGATGCTGAAGAGTTTTTAGATTCTGAATTTTTGTTGAATACTTGATTAATATTTGAGGATACAAATGTAATAGAACAAGATTTGGTTCAAGAAAGAGTGAAAAAAGAGTAGGTAGACTCTTGATTAGTTAGTTATTTTGTTTCAGATCAATAGCTTTTAGGGTGCCATTGAGATAAAGACGTCTCTTTTTTTTAAAGATGTTTTTTAGTAATTAAAATTTAATATATATAATCAATTAAACTGTGTGTTATTTTTATCAAAATTAGTTCAGATAAATTAATTTGACCAAAAAATAGTGAATCAAATTTTGAACAGTCTAAATTAATATTATTTTTTATAAAAGATGACTACAATACCCTTATTATAAAAAATGACTAAAATATTCCTATTATATATATATATCGAAAACTCTAAATCCTAACCCTATGACGAAAGAGAAGAGCTAGAATTTAGGATTATTAAAATTAATATATATAATAGAAGTATTTTAATCATTTTCTATAATAAAGATATTGTAGTCATTTTTTATGAAAAAATGATATTAATTTAGACTAGTTTAAGATTTGATTCATTATTTTTTTTGTCAAATTAATTTGTCTGGCCTAATTATAATAAAAATAGCACCGTCTAATCGATTATATGTGTTAAATTTTAATTATTAAAAAATATCTTAAAAAACCGTTTTAGGTGTCTTTATCTGAGTGGCTCCTTATTTTTTTTTGGTGACTGAGTGACTCCCTTTATATGTATAGTGTAGACTTTGTATTTAGAAGTGTGATTCAGTTTTTAGTTCAAAATAATATGATTAGTGTATATTGATTCTCAATAATTATATTCTCAATTCTAAATCTTTGAGTTCATTTCTTTGTTTCTTATATCACAAAAATTCAGTGTCAGTCTCTCTTCCAAACTTAGGTTTTTTAGGAGAACTTCATGAAATCACCGCAAAACAAATGGATACTTTGTATATAATTTCCTTTTCTTTTATTTTAGGAATAATCTTTTATTTTTATTTAAAAAAATGTTGATTGACTACTTCTGAAATAATAAAACTATTTCATTTACATTGCTTTGCTTCAGTCTCAGGAACGGGAGGCTGCCAGATTTGGTAACAGTGAACCTCGTAAACTCTATGCATCCATTTATCTGGATGAAGTAAAAATGAAAAGCAGGCATATACCAATAGAAGACTTCAAGAACATTGATAAATGGAATATGAAATTTAGCTTTCCTTGTGCGCATAATGCATCAAATGTCATTTTCAGCATTCATTGTGGCAAGGCCCCCAATGGTCGGCGAAATTCAATGTTAGAAGCAAAAGTGCCATGTGGGGAAATCATCAACAATAATGGTCAATATCAATCAGAAGTCCCTTTGATTGATCCTAATTCAGACACGAATGATGCAGAAATGCATGAGTCACTTCACATGAAGCTGAATTTTGATGAAGCTTTTAATAATTCGAAAATAGGCATCGAAAGGGCTTTCTTTCAAGAAGTTTCTGACAGTTACTATCCACTGAGAAATGGATGCAAAGTTACTCTTTATCAGGATGCTCATGTCCCAGATGATTATGTCAAGAAAATGGTCAATGCCGGACTGGTGAATTATGAGCCTCAGAGATGTTGGGAGGATATATTTGATGCAATCAATAAAGCAGAGCACTTCATATACATTGCTGGCTGGTCTTTTTACACTGACATAACATTGAGAAGGGATCCAAAGAGGCCAAAGGATGGGGGAGAACCAAAACTTGGAGAGCTGCTCAAGAGAAAGGCAAACGCTGGTGTCAAGGTCGTATTGCTTCTTTGGGAAAATAAAGCAAGAAGCCGGTGGAGGATTCTGTCACCAATACTTGACTTCTTTGGAGCCGTCAATACTCACGACAAAGAAACACAAGATTATTTTAAAAATACTGGTGTGCATTGTATTTTAAGTACTAGGAGCTTTACCTACACTCATCACCAGAAAATGGTGGTGTTGGACAAGGAGTTACCTAGTGGTGAGTCAAAGAAGAGGGGAATAACGAGTTTTCTTGGGGGTATTGATCTCTGTGATGGTAGATATGATACTCCATCTCATCCACTTTTTAGCACCTTGAATGAGCATAAAGAACATGGTATAGACTTTTATCAACCCAGCATTAAAGGCTCCAGAATTCAAAATGGTGGTCCAAGGCAACCCTGGCATGATGTGCACTGTCAGCTTGAAGGACCTGTTGCATTGGATGTTTACAAGACTTTTGTGCAAAGATGCGAGAAGGAAGGTAAACAGGATATACTTGTTCCAGAGTCTGCTATTAAAAGCCTCATCGATCAGACATCTTCAATAACAAACCATAGTGATGATCGTGAGACTTGGAATGTTCAGTTACTTCGATCTGTTGACAGCAGAGCTATTTCTGGGTTGTCAGAAACTGCTTACGGAAATGGGGATATCATAATAGACCGTAGCATTCAACATGCTTACATTGAAGCTATTCGGCGCTCAAAGAATTTCATCTACATTGAACATCAATATTTCATAGGAAGCTGTTTTGACTGGCGTGCAGGTAAGTTCAACCCTAAGCAACTTGGTTGTTTGCATCTAATTCCAAAGGAGCTATCACTTAAAATTGTTAGCAAGATTGAAGCTGGAGAAAGGTTCACTGTTTATGTTGTGCTTCCTATGTGGCCGGAGGGAAATCCACGTAGTCGTGTAGTTCAGCTGATGTTGGATTGCCAAAAGAGGACCATAGAAATGATGTACAATGATATTATTGGTGCACTCAAGAAAAAGAATCCTGCAGAAAGATTTGAAGAAATTAGAAAACATGCTCAGAGTTATTTGGCATTCTTCTGGCTTGGCAACCGGGAGGCAAAAACAGATGCTGAGCTTCAACCAATATCAAGTCCATACAGAAATTTTCATTACATGAATGCTCAAACTTCCAGGCGATTTATGATTTACGTGCACTCCAAGATGATGATAGGTAAGTATGAAACTACTTTAGCATATTTTGTTTGTAGTTGAGAGGTATATCCCATTATATGCCCTGTGATGATCAAGTGATAAGTATTATTCTTTTGTTTTTGGGCAGTGGATGATGAATACATTATCAATGGATCTGCAAACATTAACCAGAGGTCAATGGACGGTGCTAGAGATACCGAGATCGCCATCGGAGCTTATCAACCCTTATATTTGGCTGCCAATCAAGATGGTGCACGGGGCCAGATTCATCATTTTCGCTTGTCATTGTGGTTCGAACATCTTGGCAGATATGAAGCCACTTTCCTCAACCCTGAAAGTGAAGATTGTATTAGCAGGGTGAATCAGCTTGCTCAAGACAATTGGAACGAGTATAAAGGAGAAACATTAGGCGCTGACCTTTCTGGCCACCTTCTGCGCTATCCCATTGATATTTCTCCTGATGGAAGTATCACACATGACACTGATGAAACATCTACATTCCCGGACACCGATGCCAGTATTCTAGGTAACCAAGCCTTAGATGATTTGCCTGACAACGATACGCTCCTAAAATTAGTGGAGAGGGTCTAGAATTACACAAGAATTTTTCATACAAGACTTGCCATTCAAAAATGAAATTACAGTAACATTATGTTTATGGGCTTAAGAACTAAAAGCCTAAGACAATATATTGACCATATTTTTTGAGATGACAGGATGCCATCATCATCAAGTTTGGGGTGATAATATAATGCACTAAAACCGACTTAGGTTCGCCGAGTGATATGCTCACTCATCTACTTAAACAAATGTGCTTTGTACATGCAGCAACCTATTAACCCTTTAAATAGAGTTCACATCCACGATAAATTAGTACTTATTCTGTCGGATTGAAAGTTACGGTCGCTAACAAAAAAAATCACAATGCACCAACATGTAAAGGGTTATTGGAGCTGGAAGTGTGAACAAAATCCGGAGCCCACATAGGACTTCAACGACTCAGAATCAACTTGGTTTTGTTCCTTTGTCCGTATCAATTTTCCTTTATTAATTACTAATTAGTCTTAGGGCTTGTTTGAGTGTCATTTTTTAAAAAGATTTTTTCTAATTGATATTTTTTAAAAGATCTTTTATAAAAATAAAAGTAATTTTATATTTAGATATTTTATGTAAAAAGATTTTTTTTTATTTATTAATTATGTTTGGATAAAATAAAATATTTATCGATTTAATGGTACCCAAATAACCATGACATGCTTATGTATGCAATAATAAGGGCATGCCAATTTCAAGGATCCTATTTGCATAGTTGGATGACCTGAACTTTCTAGGACTTGGTTTTGAGCAATATCAACATTCTTAGAATATACTTATTTGTTGAGAGCAATCAACTTAGGAAATGAAATATTCAATTGCTTTTAATATAAACTCACAAATATATTTCTTCGGCCCCAAAATAAATTTAGTTTTGACTAAACTAATATATGGAAAAATGAATCAAAGGTCCTTTGACATTTATGTAAAAATGGATAAAATTTTGAAAAAAGAAAATCACTGTATAATACCTTAATAATGTCAAAATTTGATAATCCAAGCGATTGTATCTAGATGTTGTGGCTGCTATATGCACTCAAGTGAAAGTTGAAGCAAAGTATGAGAAATAACTCTTCCTGCTATAGGATTTCAGTTTACATTGTGGGCCTAATAGAAGAAAAGACAACTCAAAGAGATGCCAAGCTAAGCTATAGCAAAGGCTACTTCTTCTGTATTTTAAATTGGAATTACTTTTAATGAAGAGTAGAGTCGGACAAAAAGTAAAAACTTTAATTTACAAAAAAATATGTGCATAATACATTTGTTCGTGGCCGAAGCGAGCTTACGAATTAAAGAGGTAGAAATTGAAAATCCCAATTTTGTAGCGCATAGAATCAGGCTGGACAATCTGCAGAATATTCCGATGCTAAAATTAGTAGGATGTTAGGTGGTGAGAGCTTTTTTTTGTGTGCTTACTTCTTGGTTGCTTTCTTTTAACTTTGTCCTATAAGACTGTTATTTTTCGGGTATTTAGTATTTATTGCAGCGTATTATTGCCGAAATTTGATGATTACAGACTTTGATGGCATAGCCGTTGTAGTATCTTGCCGTTATTCCGTGAAGTCGGTCATAACCTAATCGCTTCGTTGATTACGTCTTTTTTGTTTTCTAGGTACATGCCTAATTAAAAAAAATTAAAAGAATGTACCTCTTGTACTTTTTCAAGTATTATTATAATAACGGGTCATGTGCTTGGTATTTTCCATTAACTTAGGAAGTCACTAACTGTGAATCGCTAAACATGGTTATCTCCAATGCTGCAAGCAAAGTCTTATACTCAATTTGATTATTTGAGATAGAAAAATCAAATTTAATAAAGGCCTCGATGACCACATCTTTCCCTTTAGTTAGGATGAGGCCTACTCCCCATACCAAACATTGGAAGCTCTATCTACATGAGTTTCCCATATCGTTATGTCTGATTCAAGGTGCATCATCTCATAAAAAGCTTGTTTTGCGAATTATAACTCAAAACAATAAATTTAAAATTTATCATTTATAATGTGCAAAGCATAATTCATTATATATCAATAGTTAGTTACATATCATAATCATATCTATAATTGATAAATTTTTTCGTTGAAAAATAAGTTACAATCTTAACCAATCTTAACTATTATTTTTTTTTAATTTTATTGTGTATTTAATATTAGTGAATAGTTAAAAGTCTAAAATAAAATAATTTATTTTTACAAAATAAAAAATTTTACAAGTCGGTCCAACAAGTTTGGTATACTTTTCTTAAAGTCTATGGCCTGACATTTTTAACTAATAAACGAGCCGAGTCAAGCATAAAACAATGTGAGCCACAAGCCTCCATCGGTATCCTGACCCACTTTCACCCCTAGTTACAATGACTTAAGCCATGATTCTGAGATTAGTCTTGTGCATTAAAATCGTTTCTAAAATTTTAATTTACTAATTATGTTTTTGAGATTGACAAAAGTACATCACGTTAGTTCCTGACCTATTTTTCGTTAAAGGCGTGCTGATGTGGCTCGAAGACGTGGACCATTAATGACACGTGTTATTTCATGGTTTGGCCACGTGGTAGGTTGATATAGACTAATGTACCACGTGCATAATACTATTTGGTCATATGTCAATTCGTGCCACATGTTGCAATATTATTCATCTACATGTCATCCACTATGTCGTCATTGTAAATGTACAAAATTAATCCATAATTTTACATTAAGTTTCTCATTTTAGTTCCTGAAATTAGAGGTAGTATATCAAATTAGTCTTCACCAATTTTTTTATTTGTTTAATTTAAATTTTTAATATTTTTAAATACACTAATTTTAATTTTATCTTTTCATATATTATTTAGAGATAAGTATTTTTATAAAATATTTTTAATATTTTAATTTCGGTACTATCACAAATCCCTCAGTCCAACTTTACAAATTTCTCAATCTAATTTCTGTACTCTCACAAATGCGAACGGTTCGATTTTTGTTTATCTAATTAAACATCCCACATTTAAAAATAACACCCCATCAACCCACATTTTAAAAAAACACCGTTACTACTCCAATATCAAAAACAAAATTCTCTGAAGTTGATAGCCATTATCTATCTATCGTCACTCTCCTCTCTGCTCATTCCTTCAGTCACACACACACACTCCTCCGCTTTCTCCTCCTTTTTACCTCTCACACCAAAATCACCACCCCGCCCATCGCCGCCGCTCTCGCTTTGTCGGCGTTTTTCTCTTTTTCTCTATCGACAATCTGCCGATCTCACCGGACCACCATCTTCCAACTCCCGCCCTGCGAGCTTCTCCTTTTCGGAGACGCAGGTAACTACCGTGAACCCTCGCTATTTTCGATCTTCTTTTTCTATCCTATCTCTGTTTTTAATTTGTTTGGATCTGTTTCTAATTCACTAAATAGTAAATATACGAAAAATGTTTATCACTTCATGCATCTGATTATGAATACAATTTGCTGTCAACAATTATTTTATCATGATTATGTTGTTAAAGTGTTCAACTATGAACTGAGTCTTCACCTTGAAACATACATGCTTTATTTGACATAATTTTTTGTTTCTTTTTTTGGGAAGGTTATTAAACAGGCTTTAGGTCGGGCTTAAAGAATGGGCCAGGCTCAAGTTGCTTTGGTGCAATAATCGGCCTGGCCTGTTAAAGCCAAAGCCTTCGTCTTGCTTCTTCAATTTCCACTTCTTGTTGGAGGTCTTCAGCTCCCAGTCCCCAAACCAAAACGAGATTCTCATGGCTTCTTTGGTTTCTCCTCAGGTTGGTTCTATGTTTGACTTTCTTTTTGGCTTGGATTGTCTTTTCCATTTTAAGGTTTCTTCACTTGTTCTTTGATTGTTTTGTTGGGTAAACCATTCTCTGCCTTGTTTAATGGAAGCTAAAACCAGAAGTCAGATTCTATTTCTTTGACTCTGTTTTTTCATGCTTCACTTTTTGTTATATAGTAGGTGGCTAGGGTTTAATTTCTGTACTTTTTCATCTAATAATATTTTGGCAGGGGCAAAATAATAACGGCTCTGCTTTCTGTATACATTAATCTTCATGTGCTGCTTTGTACTTGTTGTAATTTGTTTTCTTTTTTCGCTTTGGATACCATTTGATTGTGGATATCTGTGGTAGATTGGTGATTTCATGGATGTTATTGCTTGCCTTTTTTCCTCTACGATTTGAAATGTCGTAGCTTCCTTGGTTGCTCATGTAAGTCACATATAGGAGCAATATGTAACTGAGTTTAACGAGAACTATGAGACAACATGTTGGGGCTGTGGACTGCATGTTATGATTCCATCTAGTGCAACTGTTTTCAAATGTGGCTGGTGTGGGGCCATTACAGATGAATCCAAGAAGAAAAGTGATCACAAGTCCTTTAGGTGGAGACAACTGCGAGATCAGTGCTTCATATCTGTTGTCATCATATTTATGCTCTTTGTATTATGTAAGCTTCTGTTTCTTTTGTTTTTCTGCTTTCATTTGTTGTCATACCGTATAACTGAATTTGCTTTCTTTTTTCCCCCTGGTTATGGGTCTCATTTTTCAATATTACCCCCTTTTCCATTTTTTCTCACTTATTTTATCAAATGTCTTTTGGGTGTCATAAGTATAGAGGATGTTTTGTGACTAAAGCCTTATAGCCACCATGTCAGAAGACAGAAACATTAGTCTTGCACTTAGGCATTTGCTCTGATTTTGCTTAGCTATATTGCTGGAAACTTAAAACTTCTCTTCTTGTGTGCTTGGAAAATTGAACACTGTGAGTCCAGTACAGAACTACAGATAGAGTTTGAATTGCCTATTGAATGGCAGTATGGATAAAATTTTAAAATTTTTCTTCTATTTAATTCAAATTGTTAAATATCAGTTTTGTGATTCTGTGTTACTATAATAAATAGTTCTATATTACAGGTTATTGGCTATGATATTAGTTATCCTTTAGTGAATTTCTTGTCATCCTCCTTAACATTCACCTCTTCCTAAAAGTGAATAAATTATTGTTGTATTTTGTCATGCATTTATTTATTTATTTTGCAGGTGGCGGAGTGTGGGCAGTCTATCCTGTTGTCTTTTCTATCAGTTTTCTATGGGGAACTTTACACCTAATCATCACAGCAATTTTGGCCATTGTAACCTTTTCCTCTTTCAGCCTTGCAGC
>NC_029794.2:135008647-135020369 GCF_000816755.2 Arachis ipaensis
CTTGAAAATTATAGTTTTTGTCACTACTGCTCAAAACCAAAGTCACCTAGAGCTCATCACTGTCGATCATGCAGAAAATGTATACTGGACATGGATCATCACTGCCCATTCGTAAGTTTGTGTCATCTTCTAAGAACATCAATCCCAATGTTCAATCATCTCCTGAATTTTTCATTTAGATAGTAATATTGTGTGAATAGTTTAGAGGTGTTTCTATGTTGAAATGCAGAGATTATCATGCTATGACATAATATGCCTCAAAGTAATGTTTCCTTTTAATCTCCTCATTATTGAAATTTACTTATCTTGTAATCTTGTATACTACCATATAAAGGGGTTGTGACATTTTAAATTTTTAACTTAGCTTTACGGTGGCATTTACATATTCTAAAAATACCCTTCAAATGTAAAAAAGGTTGAAGATGGTTAATAAAAAAACAAGACGACTTCAGAGATGTTAAACTGAAATGCTGATGTGACAAGACGTGTCATGAGTATTCCTGCCACGTCTTCTACAAGGATTAAAATAGGGACTTTTAAATTTTATTGGACCAAAACCAAATACCAGTTATGTTATTGGGTCCAAAACCTTATTTAAAGCTTTATTTTTTCAATAAATTTACATTCAAAATAAAGTAAAAAATTAGTTTGATAGGCATTGTACAGTACTTATAGTGGATACATTTGTTGGTACTTCAAACTGCTTTTGTCTTGATGATTGTTCTGGTAACAGATTTTGTACTTCTTTGGCAGATTGGAAACTGTGTTGGTGCAGCTAATCACCGCAGCTTTGTCGCCTTCCTCATGTCGGCTGTGTTAAGCACAACCTATGTGGCAGTCATGTCCATTCATGCAGGCTTGCATGTATGGCCACCATTGAGTTTCTCCCTTGAAAGTTCAAAGGGGATTTCCGGCACATATCTTGGATTGCGAATTTTGAGTAAAATCAGTGCTGCCTTTCTGAGATCTGCCCTTCTTCTATCCCCAAGAGGACTAGTTCTTGTTTATCTGTTTATTTCAAGTGTTTCATTGCTGATAGGATTGAGTGTTCTTCTATGGCAGCAGCTTTCTTATATATACCAGGGAAAAACTTATTTGAGTCATTTGAGTTCTGAAGGAGATAATGAAGAAAAGAAAGATTGTCAAAACCTTGTTAGATTTTTTGGTTTCCAATATTCTTTAACTAGATTTTTGCCAATCTTTGGTGTTACTAGGAAGAAACATGTAAAGCTAAACAATCATGTTCTGTAAGTCAAATGAGCTGTTGGAATTTTCTTTAACACAATCTGTATTGTATACTATTACTTTCACCTCATTATATATAGGTCCACATGAATTATTCCATAAAAGTCTTGAATTATTACATTACAACATTATCTACTTTGTAACTAGCAAAAATTTACATGGGAAAGATGAAATTTTAATATCACCCCATTATTTGAGTTTGAGTCTATTTGCACACTATAGTCAGACACTATATTTAGATATTTACCTTGTATTTTTATGATTTTTTTTTCCTTAAAAAAAATTATAGTTGGAAACTTCAATAAATAAATAAATAAGACAAAGTTGTATGATATTTGAACACTCAACCTCAACAACTTTTTGTACAATGTTAAATTTTATCAACTAACTATCAAACTACAATAAGCAACTAAGGTAATAACTACATAAATACCACTTTCACAACAAACTACATGAAAATAGCAAAGAAAGGAAAAGTATGTAGAATAGATCACAACAAACTACATGAAAATAGCAAAGAAAGGAAAATTATGTAGAATAGATGCTGGCTAAATTCCAAAGCTTCTTTAATAAAATTCCAAAACCAAGAATACAAGTAATGCATAGTACGTTTATTCTCCTGATCCCTCCTCTTCAATCTTTATTGTCTTTAATATTTCACTTGTCTCTCTTCACATTCAATCACTTCCTATTCATTCATCTCCCACCACCATCTTGTGACAAATGAGTTCCTATGGTACTCAAGCTTTGGCACACTTGTTTGGCATCTTGGCCATCATACTCTTGCTTGTTTGGTTGTTGCATTTTCGCGAGGGAATCGACTATGATTCGGACAACGGGTTTCGAGTCTTCAACGTAGAACTGTTTCTTACACAAGATTTTCATTAACATCTAATTAAATAATGTTGTCACATGCCAAAAATGGTGTCTTTTGATGCGGTAGTTTAGAAAGTAGTTATTTTTGCTTATATCACTACTAATGCATAGATATTACACTATTTTTCTTTTGTTATTACATTAGTCAGATAGCAGCCACATGAAAATGATGCATAAACATATATCTAATGCTATGCAGGTTCACCCTTTAATGATGTTCATGGGGTTTATTTTCCTGGGTGGTGAAGGTACCTACAATGAAACTTCAATCCCCTTCTCTTTCTAGATAACTATATCTTACTCGACTATGCTATGTGTACACCAAAATCAGCCACCAGTATAAAATACATGTTAAAATACAAATACACATTAAAAATAAATTAAATCGCACCTGTATTTATACATAAATATATTAGTAGCTGATTTTAGTCGTTGATTTTGGTATACGAATAGCATTTTTGTATCTTATTAGCTAGAATATAATTTATTTTATCTATTTTAAATAGCATAGCATCTATGCAAATGCAACATTTTGTAACTTCAATTTAACATAATTTTTTTCTCTTCAATTTTGAACAGCTATATTATCATTCCAAACAATACCAAGCCAAAGGCAAACCAAGAAGTTTTTCCACATGATGCTTCATTTAATCTCTATAATTCTTGGGATTGTTGGTTTATGTGCCGCTTTCAAGTTCCATAATATGATGGGATTTCCCAATGTCTATAGCCTCCATTCATGGATTGGCATTGGCACCTTTTGCTTGTCTGGATTACAGGTATGTAAAACTTGTTGGATGAAATATCTGAAATTGTATCATTAGGGAAAAGGAATATGGAGTGTGTTGAGTATAATGAAAAATATATTTAAATTAGCATATTGAAATAACATATTCATTGCTATTTACATGATCTTTCAAATAACTAATATGATTTGCTGAAACATAAACCCAATAACCATTTGATTATAGCACAAAGCATCTCAATACTAAACCTAAATTTTTCTTTTTTTATATTTTGTTTTTTATACTATGCTTAGATAGTAGACTATTTAATAATAATGAGAATTATGTGTGTCTTCTTATTGCACTATTGCACTATGTTGGATTCTTTACATTCGTGTTGAGTCGCTATGCAAACACTTTGAAACTAGTTTCTTTTAAAACTAAAAATATGGACGAGTGCCTATTAAGCCGCTAGTAAATAATAACAAAATTTGAGTGTGTATTGTTGTAATATTATAGTGGCTTGTTGGATTTGTTACATTCATGTTTCCGAGAGCTGCGGATCGAACAAGAACAAGAGTGGTTCCATGGCACGTAGCTGGTGGGAGGGCGCTGTTGTTCATGGCCGTGTGTGCCGCGGAAACAGGCTTAATGGAAAAGTATGGTTTCTTGCGCGCGAAGTCAAATCTGCAGCCACACCAAAGAGAATCATATTTGATAAACTTCACTGGTCTTGCAATTCTCTTATTTGGAGTTTTTGTGGACCTTTCTGTTTCTCTTCGTCGTAATTCTGTATAAACTTTATGCACATGTTTTGTGCTTTATAGATACACCACTGTACTTTATAAATTAGGAATATGTTCCTGTTCTTCCTTTCTCCTTGCACAAGTTTGATTGACAACTTTTTGGATTGAAAAAATGGCTTATAAACTGTTAAGAACCAATTTGTTCTAAAAAATATTGATTGTTTAAGAATTAATTTGTCCGATATTAAAATCTTAGTAGAAACTGAATTGATCTTTTTCTTCTTTTTTTAATGACTAATTTGTTTGATACTACAATGCTAATAAAGTTAGTAGAAACTGAATTATTTTTTCAGTTATTTATTCTATGATTACTTTGTTTGATACTACAATGCTAAGACAGATTAATTTGAATGTTGGATAAGATGGTTTCACAATCCTATTTATTTAAGAAACTTCCCCAAAACTGTTTTCTTTTTTTTTTTCACTTTTATTCCATGCTCTCAACTCTCAAGTCATATCAAGACTATTGAACCAATTGCTACCCTCTTATATGAAACTAAGCATGCTTTTGAAAATTGTTCAAATTCTAATTGATTCTTTTCCAATATTTTAATTCTTTATAGGTTAACAAATTTAAATAATGACCATGGACCCTAGCTTATGGTGGTGTATAATTTAACATGAACTATTCCAGCATCCACCATGGACTAAAAATCTTCAAAGCTAAAGACACAACAATTTCTGATGTAACACTAACAGCTTCACTCCCCGGTTAATAAGCAGTTAACAAAATACTAAAAATTAAACTCTAGTTCAACCATTAAATAATTGTAAGTCTAAAATACATCACAGTTATGACTAAATTCTAGGTCATTCCTGGTCTTCGGCTTCAGCAGAAGCTATTTCAGAATCCAGTTTGTTTATTAACTGCTCGCTTACATGCTTAGCAACAGAAACCATATCAAGAATGACGCTTGGGTCCATGCCTGCGCCTCCACGTTTGGTTATACCACAGATGTGCCCTTGCCTATTAACAGAAATGGAAATAGCAGAGCTCATTTGTGACTCCTCTTCTGAAGTAGCATCCACAATATAGTGCCTCCCAACCTTGAAAACAGTTTGATCACATGAAATTATCAGAAAACATGGTCAATCTGAGAATAAATAAGAGAAATGTATGTATGATACCTTGGTTAGTGTAACTATGACAGGGACTCCAGATGTGTCAAACTGCAGAAACTCCTCATCACTTATGTCAACTTCCGGTTGATCATCACTTGATTCACCGGCAGCAACTTGTACTCTCGGAATGCCGGTGTTGCTCAAAGCAGCCTAAAGAACAAGGAACGACTATTACTAAAGGAAGAAAAAAGAAAAAGGAGGAAGAACCATGTTGGTAACATCTACATTAACAATCAGATTAATGAAGTAAATATTATTGATCTCAACATATCATCATAAAATGATTGCATCTCAAAATGCTAATATTTTATGGTCAAAACTCATTGCCATCTTTTCAAGCATTTATCATACATATTTTACCTTAATGGCAGCCCCTAGAGTATCCAATAAATTTCCATCTGAACTTACAACAAGCCCATCAATGTAAAGATCCCAACAAATTTTCCCTTCAATAACAATGAGTGAGGAGAGATCAATTCCAGCACCTGTACAGAAAAGTTCACCAGCAGCTTATATACTGAAGCATGCAGATATGATACAAGACAGCAACTGTATGGTAAAACGCACAATATGACCTTCTCCACTTTTACCACCCAACAGACAGCTTTGAAGAGCATTGGACAGTTCTGCTGATAACTCATCACCACCTCTACCCTATTTACAAGCAAAAGATAACCATTGAAAGTTACATCTATAAATTGAAGCATACTTTAACAGATTGCAAACGATATATAGAGGCAGCAATAATTAGAAGACTAAGATTTCCACCCCCACCTGTTCTTTAAAAAAGAAGGTATCAAGTAACATCACTATTTTGTCTAGAATATGAAACAATATCTCACATCATATATTAAAACATACAATGTATCTTAGATGATCACTTAGGATTAATTTAAGTATTTACTTTATTTCATGATATTTTTCCTAATTTCATTAGGATTAGGTAATATTACAAAAGTGATTATAGTTTATCTGTTGTACCATACGGTCCATACCTCATCATATAAGAAGATATCATATTAATACATTATCATATCATTTAGAGTACCCATTTTTTCTTTCCCTCCTTCCATGCCTAGAACGAATAATGTTGACAGGCATTATGATTACCAACAGCCTACAGCTTATTGATCCAATACACCATTTAAACCTATTTTTTTCTGTTAAGGGGAAGGGCTAAAAGAAATAAATATGGATGATTAAGTTGAAGAAACATCAGATTGCGTCCCCCCCCCAAAAAAAAAAAAAAATCATCCAATGAAAAGATATTCCTAGGTTATTAGATTGAACTCCTGCTACAGGCTATGATTCTATGATTTGCCAAGTAGTCATTTTGGACACACTTCCCAATCTCACTCCAAACAAGCATATCTAGTGAACAACAAGAAGCAACGACTTCATATCTTTTCTTTGATTCATCGGAAAGTTCACCAAAGCTGAAGATAACACTCCCAAATCCAATGCCTAAATCCAAGTACCAAGTCACGTCATTAACCCCTAAATCCAACGCCTATTGTCCCCACTTGTAACTCTGCCACACCAACTGGACCAGCTTCCCGGTATATGTTTAACACGGCCAACCTAGAAGGATGGGAATTATTTTAAAGTTTCATCTAACCAAGTTTCATTTCATTCTCCTAGATGAGCTCCACGCTCAAGCTTTCAGTCACATACTTATCTGCTTACCCCAATTGTCTCACCTTATTCGAAGCTTATAGGAATTTACTTAGTAGGTTTGCAGTGAGGGTTAAAGTTATATAATATGAAAATAACCAGAATATTTGAAGGACTTCACTAAACAAAAATAAGGGTAAGTATCAATATATCAACCAACCTCAAAGGCTGGCTCTGCAGTTGAACTGCAATCAATATGTATAGAGACTTTCCCTTTGTTAGGTTGCAGTGAGCTAGGCTTTCCAAGTTCGGCCTGCACTTGCCAATATATCATGGTAAAGAACTGATTTGATTTGGAAAAGATTACCATATTATAAAACAAAAGGATGCAGGAAGTCATGAAAGAACAGATCAGTACCCATGTTTTAATGTACCTTCACACTGGCAATGACATCAGTAGCACCCATTCTAACCCTTGCTGAACCATTTGCCTGCCATGAATTTCATCACACATAAAAGTCGTTGACCAAAAAGATTTAGAAAGTTAGGTTGGGCAAAATCATCATATTACACTAACAAGTGCCAGCCTGTGAAGCATTACCTGAGGGATGACTCCAGTTTCAACAAAAATTGGTCGATAGGTCAACCTCTTCCTACCATCACATCGAAGATCTTGAGCAATTCCACCTTGGATGAAATGCTGTTCTCCAAGAGATAAGCCCACCATTGCTGCAAAATATGAATGCCTTCAGTAACTTTATGGCTAAAATAGACAACAGTCAAAACATACTTGTAAGAGGTCCACAATGAAAGGAAACTAGAACTAGTTGAACTGTTTTAAGTAAAGTTTTCGTCAAGTTGCTACAATGATTGCAACAAGTATTGTAGAAGTTGTAGTATGGATACAATGTAAAAGAAAGTCCAAAATCATCCACTGAAATCTCATGTAACTAATCTCAAGTACCAAGTAACAAAGCTACTATTAAATTTTATTTCCAATATTAAACTTTATTATCAAAATCCAAATCCAAAGCTTTTGCATCTACCATTTTTGCAAATGTTGTGGCACAATCATTTAGGTCACCCTCAACAAAGATTGTTGATCTTAGCTTGTACTCATTCAAATACACACACCAGAATATGTTTCCACTTTGGTTGGGCCTCAGAACCATGACCGAAAAATTAAAAAGAAAATTGAAAGCATAACAATCTTAGATAAAAGAAGTTAAAAAGCTAATCTAATTTGATCAACAATGTGATAAGCAATTTTCTCAACAAGTTAGTCAGCAATGTGATTAACAATAAGCAGCAACAGCACCAACAACAATACAGCGATAATAAAATCTCACTTATAGCAGCAGCAACATTAGCATTTAATAACCAATAAAAATTAAACCATAAGTAGGGAAAAAAAAAGAGAGTCAGAGAGGTGGAGCAGACTGGCGGAAGGGAGGGGGCAGCGGAGAAGAAGCACAAGCAGATAGAGGACACAGCCGCCGAAGCAGAGGCGCAAGCAGAGAGAGGAGAAGGCGAAGCCAGCGGCGAGATGGAGAGGCGAAGACAAGCTCTCAGAGCACAAGCTCACAGCAGAGGGGCGGAAGCAAGGGAGGAGGCGGTGGAGTTAAGGGAGACAATGGTAAGCTAGCAAGGCTTCGGTGAGGGAGAATAGGAGAACAGGTAAAGGGCTAGGGTCCTGGCCACCTTCTGGCTCAGTTTTGGTTTCCTTCCTTAAAATGCTAAGAACCATAGTTGTCCGAACCGAACTAGTGATCGAACTGGTCAGGCTACTTGGTCACTGGTTCAACCAGTTGACCTGGTGCCTCAATATTTCCTCCTTTTCCAGCCAAGTGATGCTTAAGCCGATTAATTCCTCCACCCCTAATAAGCTTCTCACAATATATGCATAACAGAATAGTTTTTCCAAATTCAACTACTTGTTTACAATGGCCCCATGCAAGATCAGCTTTTCCTCTATTATTATTTTTGGGTTACAATTGTTGCATCGGGAGTTGATCCTTGTTCTTGGGAGTTGGGATGATGGTGTTTCTGATGAAGCCATCTTAAAATCCCATAAAATAAAAAAATTCAATCAACTAGGTAACTAATAGAAAAACCAACCAGCATCATTACAGCAGCAACAATCAACAATCAACAAAATTCATAATCAGCAAAACCATTTCAACAACATATGCAACAATTAAACCATATTCAAAATCAGCAAAACCACTGCATATTCATATTCATAAACCAATTCAGAAACCAACTCAACATTTCAATTCAATCACTGCCATATTCATTTCTAATCAGTACCATAAAAAATCAACAATAAAATTCACAGCAATAACATCAATGAATCAACCTGGAAAAAAAATTAAATGATCACCTGTTGTTGCAGAGGCAGAAGGTGGACGACGAGCAGCAGTTCAGGCAGCAACAACCACGGAGGAGAGGAAGCACAGCTGCACAGCTGCAGGAAGAGAGACCAGACGCGAGCAGTGGAGCACACCAGGCGTTGGGTGAAGTGATGGCGGACGACGACGACACGCTGCACGGCTGCAGGAAGCAACGCTCGAGCACTCACTGGCAGAGGCGCGGCGAGACGCGAGCGGCCGAGCACACAGCACAGGCGGAGGAGAGAGGCGAGACGCGACTCGCGAGCACAGCTGCGGAGTATCCCGGGAGAGGCTCGGCGACGGCGGCGAGCGTGCGGTGGCGGTGAACCGAGGTGAGCTGAGGTGAGCTCCCAGCGCTGTGCCTGTGTCTGTTTCTGTGGTCGCCGTTTTCGAAAGTGAGAGTGAGAGAGTTGGGGGTGGCGTGGGTTCAGAACTAGCCTAGGGTTCTTTGGGGGTGGGAGGTTTTGTTTTTTAAAAAAAAATCCTAAGTGTACAATGGGCTAAATCTTTGGTTTATGAATAAATTGAACATCACCTATACTATACAGAATAACCATCCGGATACCAGGGATAACCATCTAGATACTAGGGATAATAAACATCTCATGTTATAAAAAGTTAATTTTGGATTCACCAAGGTTCAAACTCTTGACCTTCTGGATCTGGAATTCTAATACCATATCCTGAAACCACTCATCCCAAAAGCATAACCCAACAGGACAATGTAACACTAATAATCATATCTCTAATACTTTCTAAACCTTCATTGTACACATTGTACGCTTAGGTCATTGGCTCCCTATACTTTCTCTTAAAAAAAATCCGAACCGATGCGGGTTTCTCAAACCCTCCTGTTCACCGGTTTTTGCAAAATCCGGCCGACTCAAACTGGTTTCTCGGCGAATTTTTTTTGTTCGGTCTAATGTCCAGCCCAAACTGGCTTAGAGGCCTGATTGCCAGTTTTTTCATCTAAAGGTGAACTCGGATTGGATCGGATTCGATAAAACCAAAATTTTTATTCGATCGGCACTAAAATTATCGGATCACATCGGATCTAATATCCATAATTTTTAAGTTTAGATCTGATCTAATCCACATATTTGTGAATCGGATCAGATATATCCGCAAAATACACAATTATTTTTAAAAACTTATTTTTTAAAATATCAATAAAATTCATTTTTTTCTATTCTTTTAAAGATGTTTACTGTTAAAATAATATTAAACATATTTTTTTTAAATAATAAATTAAAATAATACAACATATATGATAATTATTAGTTAAAATAAAATATAAAAAAATATTTATTTATTTATTTTTTTATTTTTGTAGATACACGAATATGTAGATCGGATATATGGATACCTACACAAAATTCGCAATCCAATCCTATTAGTGAACGGATAAGATCCGATCCGATAGCCTTGCGGATCGAATTCATATTCGCAATTTTCGGATTGGCTTCGAATAAACACCACGAATATGCGGATTGGATCCAATCCATAAACACCCTTATTTTCATCCGAATGTCCGGGTCAAATCTGTTTCTTCAATTATGCTAAAAACTATTCGTATCCTGTTTCATCTGGATTCATCGGTTCTCTAGAAGTTTTGGTTTTTAAGTAGAGCGGTTTTTTTAGGAAAATTGAACATAATTAATTACTGGGTATTGATTTTTTTGGTTTGACTGGATTTATAAATATGAAACTAAAGCTGGTAAATCTAACCCTATCTAGAGATATTCAATGAATTCAATGAATAATATTATACATTTAAATATTTTTGTTAATTAAGTCTAATTAAATTAGTTTAATAAAAAAAATTAGTTATGATTAACATTATTCTAAGTCTTATTATTTAATTTGGTTAGATTTAATTTATAAAAAAATTTAGATATGTAGCATTACTCATATTGAATATAACCTAATCTATTCAGATAAAATTGAGAGAAAAATGGTTTAAATTATAGGTAAGATTAAGTGTGGATTTAATTTTAACCCTATCCGTCAATTTACACCCTAACATATTATAGCATAATATGTAGTTAAAAATTATTATATATGTATAATGAAATTGATGAGAATTGAACCCACCTCTTTTACCTTTCATCATTTCATTATGAATTTGTTGTTTTTAGTTTTAATATGAAATTAATTTTATATTTTCTGTCAGCCAAAGATACGATAATACGTGTTTTTTGTTTAGTTTTTAAGATATAAAAACATAATTATACACAAAAATACACCATATACATATTTTTCATGGTTCTCCCAAATTTTTTATAAAAAAATTAGTAGTACTTTTTTAAAAGATAAAAAATAGTTCAATTGGCTTAAATGCTTTACTATAACTTAAAATACCAAATAAGTTCAATAAGTAACACTCTCTATCTTTAAGTTCAAATATAAAAAATTAGATATTTTTTATTTATTTAATTTAATATTATTTTATATTTTACTATTTATTTAATTTAATTTTTTATATGATAAAAAATAATAGAATATTCAATAAATATTAATATTATTGTATTTGTATAAATTGATAAAAAAATTCAATAAATATTATAAATTTTAATATTTGTCCTTCTAATTTCTTCTTTACATATTCTACAGGATATATATTCAAATTTTTATATAAAATAATAATGAAAAATCAAAGAATTTATGCATTTTTTAAGAGGAAGGATAATATTTTTAAAAATGAGAACATATAACTTTTACAATATCAACACCTGTAGATAGTTCTTCCACGATAATGAATTACGAAGAAAGTGAGATACAACCTTCAAAAGTTCAAAAAGTTACATATCAAAAGTATTTTGACAATTATCTTCTATCTGGCCCCCCCAAAATTTTATTTCAAGTTACGCCACTGGTAACATATATTTTATATCGGTGGCTAATTTTTTGTGTACACGTAATACAATTAATTCAATTAATT
>NC_029794.2:135020648-135024064 GCF_000816755.2 Arachis ipaensis
GAATATTATTTTTAGTGTTTATGGAAACTTTTGTTATAGTAAAAACTCATGAAAATATCCAATCATAAAAATGAAAAATACCAATAAATCGGTTCAACGAAACTACTTGATTTTATTTATAGTATTATCACGTATGTTATAAAGTGAAGACTCATATGCAGTTTGTCTTCATATAAAGTTGTTAGTTGAGAATCATTAGATTATTTGACATGTTTGACAAAATTGTTATCTAACGATTTTCAACTAACAACTTTACATGAAAATAACTGCATGTGAGTTTTCACCATGTTATAAACATGTGATCAATATTCAGTAATTTATTTGGGATAAGTACGATTTTGGTCCCTGACGTTAAGGGTCAGAATCGAAATCGTCCCTCTTGTAATTTTGGATTTAAAATCGTCCTTAACGTGTTTTTTTGTATTAAAATCGTCCTTTTAATTTTTTTTGGACAAAAATACCCTCACCACTACCAACATAATTACCTCCTTCACCACCACCACCACCAACTGCCACTCCACCACCATTATCAACATCATCACCACCACCATCATCATCATCAACACCCACTGCCACTCCATCACCACCAACACCACTACCACCACCGCCGCCGCCGTCCCCCTCCCCCCTTTCTCTTTCCCCTCACTCAGGGACGGTTCCAAGTATATTGGTGTGGGGGCAAGCGCCCCCACTACAATTTAGAATTTTTTTTGAGTAGTATATGATAATAATATTTATTTGCAACTAATTTAATGATATCTCATAATTTGCTAAACTTAAAGACACGGTGAAAAATCTAAAAAAAAAAACAATGTTTATTATCTACAACATCAAATTAACTCATGAAACCATGAATCAAAATAAATCATTTTAAACTCAGGAAAATTAAGCTAAATACTATATCAAATCAAAATATCCAACTCGCTTTACTTCAGCGACCCCATGCATGCTTGTAAGCTTCTGCATATTCTTGTTTATCTTGTGGGCTGTCAAAAAATTATATGGACTTTAATTAGGCTTTGAACTTTTTCTCTATGTTTTTTTTTTTTTTCATACAAAAACCATTTATTTTGAGGCCCCTTAACCTGCCAACAAATGTAAATGCAATCATAATTGAATATATTTTTTATGAAAAAGTATAGGTAGACCATAAAAATATTAAATAATATTTTATTAGTGTACAGATAGTTATTTTAATATTAAAATTTAGATAGTTATTTTAAATTGTGATAGTATGATCTTTAATTTTTACAAAACTTGTTACAAATCATCTTATAATCATAGATTATAACTTATCAATTGTAACCATGTAATTTTATGTAATTATGTTAAATATTGGCTACAATATTAATGGGAAGCATAGGCCTCTATGTATATATATAAAACAGCCTCTATGTATACGTATAAAACAAGAGAAATGTTAGGAGTACATTAGATTTTTTTTATTATTTAATCATCAACTTAATTTTTGTAGTCTAATTTCTTTAGTTTAGTAATTGAATAATATATTTTATTTTATACCTTTACATATTAATAGCTAACTGATAATAAAAAACAACAAATTTTAATGACTCTTATTATATATATATATATAAAACTGAGGCACATGCTTCCTATTAATATTTTAGCCAATATTTAACATAATTACATAAAGTTACATAGTTACAATTGATAAGTTAAAACAATTTGGAGTACCTGAATTATGAAAGTTTCAAGATTGGGTGACTTCTGAAGAAAGCTTGGCAGCAAATCCATGTTAGAAGAACCATCAAAATATAAGCGAAGCAAATTGGGAAATTGAGGAAGACGATATTAAAATGAAAATATTAACATATTAATACATTCGAATTCATGTTAAATAAGATAAGTTTTGACTCTTACAAAACCTTACATTTTTATTAATGACAGGAAGTCTATGGAGTTCACGATACTGAATATTCAAGTACAAGTATTTGACATTAGAGAGTCCTTGAAAAAGATCAAATAAGCAGCTTCTATCACTGATGAATTCAAAGAGAATTGAGAGGCGTGCTGCAACCACATTGTTCAAGTTCATAATCACATACCGAACAGGAGAAGATTGTTGAAGGCAAAAAAATTCAAGAGATGGAGCATCTATCTCAAACGAATCATTCACAAAACTATCAACATGTACACTAAGCTTCTTCAATGTATGAGGCGCTCGAACAATGCTCATCATATTCCACTCTCCATTGAGATAAAATTCTTGAAGAACAGGACAATTAGACAAGAAACTGTTCACAAGTCTTTCGGCTTCCGTACCGCACCCTTGGCATGGATGCGTTGACAGATCTAAAATCTTGAGCTTCGGTAACCACACAGGGGAATTCGTAACGAAGATACTAATATGACCATGTAATTTCAAGGTCGTGAGAGTGGCCGAACTGAAAACCGTCAAAGGTAACTCGATGTGGCGGAAACATGAATCTTTATTCAACTCAATATTGATCTCTTCGGCGGCGCATTCAATGGCGCCGGAGATCCACTTCTGGAAGTCGGATGGCCAGAAACTCCTGTCGCTAGAAAAATGTAAGTGGAATCTTCTGATATGTTTTCCTTTGCGTGAATCTAAAGCTTTGTTCACGAATTTGTTAAATCCTGTATAGTAATCCAGTGAATATAATGGGGACCAGTAATGGAAGGAAAGATCTGGAAGCATGGTCCAAACTGATCTGCGATTCCAATCTTTTGACAGGGCGCTTGTTCTGCATGCAATTGATGTATCAACATGTGACAAAATCTGGCACAATATATCCTCTGGAAGATTGCTTAACCGATCTTCTTCTTTATCGTTGTTAGGAGAAGAATCTATTGCAATTTTCTGTGATTTCTTCATTCTGCAAAAGCTAGGGTTCATACTCGAAAATATTTTTGGTACTGTCACTCTCTACGATCTTTTATAGGATTGAACACACGTTTATACCACCAACAAATTAGGGCTAGAAAATTTGGATATAAAAGTAGGATGAGTGTTATACCTGAATGGATCACCAATTTGTGTTTAACAAATTAAAAAAATTAAAAAAATTTGGAGTAGACAAATCGAACGATCCGATTTTTACTCTGCAAATTAAATCATTCCATATTTTAAAAAAATACCACAGTAAATCACAATTTAAAAAAATACCATTATTAATCCAATATTAAAAAATAAAAATATAGAGATAGTATTATCAAAACGAAAGTAAGTGTCTAACTACCTCACTTGATTTCCTTTCTTCATATATATATCTCACTTGAAAATTTTGAATTAGATTAGATTCTTATAAACCTTATCAATGAAGAAAAGATATCTCAACGGGAAGTTATCTTTTTTTTTTTTATACTCCAATAATGAATTTAAAGTATTTAAATATATCATTTTTAATTTATCATTCATATTGATTTTAGCTTTT
>NC_029794.2:135024100-135030519 GCF_000816755.2 Arachis ipaensis
TAATTAGATAATTTTATAAAATTCTTTGCATAAAGTAAAGTTAAATTCTACTAATATTTTATATTCAAAATTGGAAAACTTTTCGAATGTGAGATTTTGATATATCTTATACTTTTATTAAATATTGATGAGATAACCCATCAACTAATTTCTTAGTTTTTAAACAAGGATACGTTTTATTAGTTTTTAGTTCATTTTAAATCATTAATCAAGTTAATCTTTGGGTTTTTTACTTAAATAAATTAAATGCATTTCAAAATTACCCAATTCCCCTGAATCAGATTCTGCAACGTGATTGTCCTTTTTGTATTATTATATAAATCGTCCCAGGGTGTAAAGGATTATATTAAACGTAAATCATCTCACCCTAGGACGATTAATGAATGAATTTGTGATGCAAAATAAGAGTAAATCGTGGCAGGGCTTCTTGGGTTAGTAGTTGAGCATAAATCGTCCCAGGGTAGTAGGTTTTACGAGTTAATGGACTAAACCAAACTGGGCTGGCACGATTTACTTGTTTTTTCAGACCCTCAGGACCCTGGGACGATTTATGTGTTACTCTGTAACACTCAAAGGGGTGGGACGATTTATGGCCAAGTGATAACCCTAAGGACTCAAGCACGATTTATGCAGCCAGAAACTCTATAAATAAACGAGTTTCAAACAGACGAGCCACACAAAATATATGTTGAGGTTGTGAGAGATGGCAGAGAGTATTTTCTTGTTAGTGCATCACCGGGGAAAAATAGATGAAAACACAAGTGAGGGTGTAACTTTTTCTAGCAAAAAGCAGATAGGAGTGTTTATTACTCCGTCGACGACGTTGATGGATCTGCATAGTAGTATATTAGAGAAGGCTGGAAATTGTGGCAAGAAGCGCGTGAAGCAATTATTTTTTCGTATTCCGATATCGTTGAAGCCAGGTTATGTTAAGTTTGGGAAGTACGCGATGTTGGGTGATGACGACATGCGAGTTATATTTCATAGTCAATCAAAATTTCCCGACTTAGGCGCGCTGGAGTTGTTTGTCAGAATGGTTGACGTGGAGGGCAGTAGCGGGGGGACTGCTCCGAATCTGCCCACTGGCATCATAGAAGGAACTTCCACCGCCGTTCCAACAAGGCAACCGGCGACTCCACTTGTTTTGTCCCCATCTTTTGCTGCTGATTTGCCTGTCTCGGGTGATGACTTGGGTGATGGGCGTAGCTTCGGCCAGCTTGCAGCTGCGATGGGAGCTGATCCTGTAGTGGACGGTGCACCCGCATTCATGGAGGTAAGAGAGAGAGATCCGTTTGTGGAGGCTATAGGTGATGATGGGTCAGATTCGGAGCCACCAATTATTGGTGACGAGAGCGACGTTGACGATGACACCGCAGTTGCCGTGGGAGCTCAAACCCATGGTAGCAGTGGAACGCAGCAGTACCCTCGACACTTTACTACATTGAACCTTGAAGCAATGAACCCGGCCGCAAACTTAGATCAGCATCACCCGGTGATTCACGGAGAAAGGCCTAGCGTGATTGGCACGGACGAGTTTGAGGTTGGGCAAAGGTTTGAAACAAAAGAGGAAGCTGTACTGACAATAAAGAGTTATAATATTCGGCGGGGAGTCGAGTATAAAGTGTTTGAGTCCGACCAGTTGAAGTATCATGGGAAGTGTGTCCAGTTCGGGAATGGTTGTAATTGGCTGATCCGTGTCACTATGAGACAGAGAAAAGGCTACTGGGAAGTTAGAAAGTACAATGGACCACACACGTGTCTAGCAACGGAGATATCAATGGATCACAGGCAGCTCGATTACCATGTCATATGTGCCTCGATTTTATCATTGGTGATGGCTGATGCATCGGTGTCGGTTAAGGTGTTACAGAATGCGGTGTCATCGAAGTTTGGGTTCAAGCCAAGCTACAGGAAGGTTTGGATGGGCAAGCAGAAGGCAATTGCGCAGATATATGGAGATTGGGAGGAGTCTTATAACCACATACCACGGTGGATCATGGGGGTTCAGTTGTATATGCCAGGTACGATTGCGCTTTTGCGTACTTCGCCAGTGAGGATAGGTAATACCGTTGATGCGTCAACGGTTTTCTTTCATCGACTATTTTGGACGTTTCCTCCATGCATTGAGGCATTTAAGTATTGCAAGCCACTTATATCCATTGATGGGACCCATTTGTATGGGAAGTATGGCGGCACTCTGCTAATGGCTATTGCCCAAGATGGAAACTCGAACATTCTTCCAGTGGCTTTCGGGTTAGTTGAAGGCGAAAACACGGATTCATGGAAGTTTTTCCTCACTAATCTCCGCCAGCATGTCACCCCTCAGCCCGGCATTTTAGTCATCTCTGATCGGCACAATGCCATCAAGGCTGCCTTGCTGGCAGAGGACGGTGGATGGCTCCCACCGTCGGCATACCGGGCATTTTGTGTGCGACACATCGCGTCTAACTTCGCACTGTCATACAAGTCCAAGGAAGCCCGGAGGATTCTAGTGAATGCCGCATACGCAAAGACTGAGGAGGATCACCGGTATTACATGGATATTTTGAGGAAGGAAGATCCTGTGATGGTTGCATGGTGCGACAGGATTGGGTTGGAGTTGTGGACCCAATATCGGGATGGTGGTCGTCGATATGGTCATATGACGACAAACATCTCTGAGTGTATCAATGCCGTGTTTAAAGGCACACGCAACCTCCCGGTGGGTTCATTAGTTAAGTCAACATATGGGCATTTGGCCGAGCTCTTTGTGAGGAAGGGAAAGGAGGCTGAGTCTCAAGTCGGATAGATCATCATCTATCCCAATAGCATCCTCGTGTCTTGCCCCAATAGGCTGACTGTATCGAGTCCCCACACACGCACGGGTCACTCTCCGCCTATTGTCAGGCACATTTGGACCTTGCTGCCTAGCAGGTGCAGCAACATGACCCCGAACTGGAGCATCTACGGGAACTCCACCCGCCCGAGGATCCATCAGTAGACGGTCATGTGAAAGGAACCTACGTGCAACACGGAACCACCAGTCAAGATATTCAGCAGAGGGACGTGGATCTGGAACCAACTGAAAGGAAAGCACGCTCTGACGTCTGTCATCCCAATACTGATGCCATGTGGCGAACACGTCAGGAAACCACCTGGTGGGTCCTCTACCATCCTTCGATAACAAGAAGTCGATGTTGATGGCTGGCTCCGGGATGTGCTGAACTCCCCCGAGCTGAGATAAAACCCTATCAACTTGATGCCACTCTATTGATGCAAAGTAAACTAACGCAGTTGTCGACTTCCATAAAAGCGTGTGGTCAGGTCGGAGTATGTCAGGATGGACTACTTGGATCACCTCAAGACTGCTGTATGGCATCCAGATGAACTGCAACATGGAAATCAGTCAACATTACCAACCGAGTATATGAAAACAGAAGTACAGAAAATAGCATTATATACATTCAAACTTACATCATCGCCAGTCAACCTATCTAATCTGTGTCGGGTAGCAATCACACGGGGACCCTTCTCATCCGACGAAGGAAGAAACCGACCCCACCTGTATCGTTACAACATCCCCATAAGTGAGCTTATAAAATACGATACAAACATGTGCATGACAATGATTATACATCAAAATCATATACCTCGCAGCAAGCGGCCAGAGAATAGCATCAAACCCTCTAGGCCTGAATGCCGGGAAACGCCAAAATATCCAGGACTGTAGTAGTGACAGCGGTCCAGCGAGGTTCTTTACATTCCGATTCGCAACCCTACAGAGACACCTGTACAACCAAGACAAGGTGGCCGAAGCCCAGCTGTACTTTGCTCCTAACGCACCGTGTAGGCTGAAAATACGCAAGAATAACCACATCATTATTTCGGGTACTTATACACACACACATAGAAAATAACTTATGCCGTGACAGATATCCAACTCACAGATGCCATCAAAATGGATATGTTCATAATAACATCTCATGTTCAAATCGACATTACCAATACAATGTAAGAACCATAAAAGTCACAACCGAACCGATCATTTCAACGGGTTAACGGTTCAACCGGAAATTCACCGGTTGAACAGATTGACCTCGTCCTATATATTTAAAAAATAAAACATATTAATAATTTTCAAAACTAAAATTTAAATACATATTTTCACCATTAATATCTCTACAACTTTTTTAAAAAAATTTTGAAACTCAGGCGGTTCGGTCGACCCGGTCTTACTAACTGATATCAGTTTAAACCATTTCATTCCGGGTTTGACCACACCGAACCGGTTCGTTCCCTCATCCAGTCATATCATCAGACTGGCCCGGTTCAGGATCCCATTGGCCGGTTTAACCCTCCGACCGCTTCGTTCCGGTCCGGTTCGTTCCGGTCCGGTTCAAACTAGTCCGGTTCGTTTCGGTCCGGTTTAGTCCGGTTCGAGCCGGTCCGAACTCCATACTAAAATCAGCAAATTCCATGGGATTCTACCGTCAGAACCATCACCCTATGATGGGTGAATTCCATGATCTTTTAAGACCACTGATTTCTAACATCTTATACTAAACCAAAAACTAACTAAATCACTATACATGATATCCGGCAACGTCTTAATAAAAAAATATTCTAAGATGCATATTCACCCTATACAATATCATCCAACATACTAATATCATCCAAAATTTAAAACCATTACAAAATTTATAAGATTACCTCTTGATCGATAAAATCTTTTGCCGAAAAACTAAGTTATAAAATACTGAAAAACTAATTTGATCAGTTTAAAAACAATTAATTTGATTATGAAATGAAAACTAAAAGATCAATTTATATGTTATCTCTTAAATTAATTATTATTATTAATTAGTCACTCTTCGTTTTTACATTCAAATTTTTTGATTTGGATCTTCTAAATTTTGAATTTCACTTTAGAGAGTAAAATTTGATCTATCACCATTTTTTTTGATAGGTGGGACCAAGAAAAAATATGAGAAAGAAACCATTTAAGGATAAGAGATCAAACTTTACTATCTAAAATGAAATTTAAAATTTAGAGGATCCAAATCCCAAATTTTTAACTATTAAAATGTACCCTCAAAACATATATTAGCAAGACCCATGAATTAACTTTACACATACAATAAGAGGTTACGAGTTCGAGTCTCTTATCTTTGGTAAAAAAAAAAAATAAAAATAAAAACCAAATCATAAACTTTCTTACCTCTTTTTTCTCTATCTTTCTATACACCAAAATGAAAGGAATAATAATTAAAAAAAAGAAAGAAAAAAAATGAATTCTCAACTCTATCAAATAAATTAAACCAAGCTAAATAATATTTAATTGTGAAAATTATTTATTTCTCCTATCACTAATAAAATCATTCTTCACATTCAAAATGAAGCATCCTCTGCCTTCCTTCCTTTGCTTTGATGGTGCCGCCGCTTTCCACCACCCCGGTGGCGCCGACCGTCACCGAAGGTGGCAGGATCAAGTTTTCTTAGTGCTTCAGCCTCTTGGAGACTAATGACACACTCAGGTGGAGGAACTTGGTACCTAGCCCTATCATAACAATAAGAGTATGTCATATGATTGTTCCTAAAGTTCTCCATCTTGATTTTGTGCTTAGGTATGATATTTGCCTTAGAATTTTGAGCATTGTTGCACATTGCAACATTCTCATCAATTGGATCAACCCCACAACCATGCATGACAAAGTTTGAGAACTCAGCAACATAAGGGGCATATTTGTAATTTACTCGGTATTTTCCTCCATCAGTTGCCCAATCAGATGCATCCCATATGGTTGCATACAAAGTCATTGGCTTTGAAGGAAAATCTCCACCCATAGATTCTGTTCTCTTCACTTCTCTTATTGGAACATTATCTACATAAAATCTGCAACATATAAATAATAACTTTAAATTAAAAAATAATTAATAATAATAAAAGCTTAAAGTATATTTTTTTGTCCCAAAAGTTTAGTAAAAGTTTTAAAAATACTCATAAGTTATATTTTGTTTCAATTTTGTCCCAAAATTTTTCGATTTGCATCAAATATATAATCGAACGGCTAAATTTTTAAAAAATTTAAGATCAATCTAATAATAATGCATGAATATTATGTTTGATTTGCTTGTGTTGATAGTTGTTCTTATTAAATTGTTGTTGAATTTGTCTTAAATATTTTGAAAAATTAGCCGTTAGGGGTATATTTGATGCAAATAGAAAACTTTTAGGACAAAATTGAAACAAAATAAAACTTAGGGATATTTTTAAAATTTTTGTCAAATTTCAGGGACAAAAAGTATAATTTATCTTAATAAAAAAATAAATTATATTTTTTATTTTAAAATTTTTTAAAAAAATTTAAAAATATTCTCAAAATTTATTTTATTTTAATTTTGTCTTAAATTTTTTTTATTTGTATAAAATATATCTCTAA
>NC_029794.2:135031453-135035043 GCF_000816755.2 Arachis ipaensis
TAAATATATTCTTAAATATTTAATAAGTTTCATGGAAAAAAATATATTTTAACTTAATAAAAATATGGAAAGGAATCAAGAAACATTGTAAAACGACAAATACATTGATGTTATCAAATTTAACATCACAAAAGAAGGGACATGTGAGATCCCACTTTGTAACTATAGTAACAGTGGGAAGAATATTGATTGCAAAATTCAGAAATTAGGTAAACAAAATTAGTTGCTTTTCCTAGTACCACAGTCTATAAAGACTCCAAAAACTTAGAATTTATCATGTGACCCACTTGTGGGTCAAATCCACACCAAATTTTTCACTTTTTAATTTAGATATGGAAGGGAGAATGGTGTAGGACGCATATATTGAGTGTACAGGTGCTTTACGCAATTATGGTGTTATGAGCAAAAATCGGACCGTTCGATTTTTGAATACACAAATTGGAGAATCTAATTATCTTTACCAAAATTTAAATTTTCTCTTTCATACTAATCGGATTAGTAAGTTTAATTTTTTTTACAAAGAAATCGAATAGTCCAATTTTTTTATCTATGTTTTATAAAAAACTGTTCCCACATCCATATCCATGTCTAGGACCCACATCTTTCCCAATAATACACAACACACATACTTCTCATATCCAAAAACATTAGCCCAATTTTTTTATCTTGTGGCTTCTTATTCTTATTCTAAAAGGTAATATAACAAATTAACAATTAAAGGAATTAGAAGTGGTGATATCTAGTTTCTTAGCAATCCCATTTCAAGAAAAAAATGGTTTTGACAAAACAAGGGATTTATTGTTAATGGTAAAAGAAAACCGGAGTCATCTTTTGATAAAACCCCACCAAATCTGAATATCAAAAGCCATCAAATTAGCACTAAAAGCAATAAAACAATTAAGAATTAAGAAAAGTTTTTTTGCGATAAATAAATCATCAAATTAGGGTGCTTTGGTTTTTTCTTTTCAACAAAAAAAAAAAAGTGAAATAACAAATCTTATTTTTCAATTTTTCATAAAATTCTAAAAAAATACAAACTAAATACATCATAATTTCTAAAGATGAAACATAAATCATGAATCAACTAAGCTCTCTCGAAAACACTACCCTCTGACATGTTGTCGCTAAAAGTAAAATCTTGTATCTCTTTTAAAAAATCTCCTAATTGTTTCCAGACAACTAGAAAGTATTCAAGAATTCAATTCAGACGTAGAATACTTATTCAAAAATTTTCATAACTCAATCATGTATAATAGATCAAAAAATTTTCGTAACTCAATCATATATAATAGAATTATCAAATATTTGACTTTTGACTTGTTCGAACTCTATCGGTAACTTTCTATAAGATTCTACACTTAAATAATTATTTAAATAAATGATGTCAAAATTATTATTTTTATTAGCATAGTAATTTATAATTCAACTATATCTTAGATGTATATCAAAATCAACCACTAAATATATATTAAATATAAAACACACATTAAAAAAAATAGTGTAACTAGATATCCTTTAAAAATTGTCCATCATTCAGCCTTTAAAAGAGAAAGAAACTACAAAAATAAATAACTTCCCATAAATCAAAAGACCGACTAAACGCTAAAAATTTAAAGGACAAATAGTATTTCTCTAAAAAAATAAATAACACATATATTTATACACAAATATATAATAATTAATTTTAATAAAATTTTAATTTTAATACACTATCAGTATAAAATAATTTTACACATATATCTAATTACATAATAAGTAAAAATAACTAAAATATAGACACATATATATACTTACATGATCTTAGAATCTGTCCACAGAATACTGTACTGGTGAAAATCTTGAGAAGGATCAAACCAGAGATCATATCTTTCTTCTCTGCCAGTGTTGGTACTACCATTACCATAAAAATTGGTCTGCATTCTCCAATCTCTGCCTCTAATATTTCCCAAAAACTCAAAGTCTATTTCGTCATGGTTCTTCTTGAACATGTCACCATTTGACATCTACAAATAAATAAATAAATAAAATATGAGTTATTTAATTACTTTTTCACTTTATTTGATGGAGAATACCAAATAAGAATTTAACTTTAATATACCGTTTGTATAAAATAATTTTACATGTGTATACATTTTATCAGTAAAAAACCTAAAAATAACTATTTTTTATTTTTTTACATTGATCACGTAAATGATCATTCAAAAGATTAGTACATCAAAATTAAATTCTAACAATAACGATTAAAAAGATAAAACACACCATCTTCAATCTTCAATTAAAAAAAATATATGTAACCTTTCCAATGATCATTGGATGATGATTAGATATATATCTTATAAATAGGTTTAATTACTCTGTTGGTCCCTATAGTTTCGCAAAATTTTCAATTAGGTTCTTATATTTTTTTTCCTTTTAATTGGGTCCCTGTACAAAATTTTTTTTTAATTGAGTCCCTACACTTTTTTTTTTTTTTATTTGAGTCTCTGCACCAATTTTTTTTAGTTGAGTCCCTATATAATGAAGCCAATTACTACTAAAAGGGATCTAATTGAAAAAAAAAATTGGTGCAGGGACCAATTAAAAAGAAAAAAAGTATAGAGACCTAATTGAAAATTTGGTTAAAACTATAAAGACCAATAGAGTAATTAAACCTAAATATTATTGGCAATTTGAGTGAGTTACACTCACATAAAAAGCCACCACAACTCCAGCAGTGTAATCAGCAGGCAACTTAATCTTAGCACTAAAATACCCATGAAGGTAAAGTTCATGGGACACAAATCCAGAACCTGAAAACAGAACCCAAGAAATATATATAATCAGGGAAAAAAATACAATATAAAAAAAATTAGAACAATCATAATAATAATAGAATTTAATTTTTATACACGGTAATAATATTAAAAATTTTACACATAGAATTAATTATGTGTTGTATAATAATAATAAAAATAATTATTTTCAAACTAAATTACTGAATAATCATCTAAATAACAATTTTTTACACTTATTATAATAATTATTAAGAAGTTTACCATATGAAGAAAAATTAGAAAAAAGAAAAGCAAGAAGAAGAAGAAGGTATAGATGAAAATTAAACCTGTTCTCTGATCAAGTGTAAGATGAACCAATTTGCCATCATTATGGATTATCAAATTATTATCTCCAAACAAGGGTGTGTAACCATCCTCAAAGGCTATGATAGGCAAATTATTGTTCATGGAAGAAGAACCAGAAACAACAACCATGGCTGAGGACAAACACAAGAAGAGAAAACACACATGACACCCTCCCATATTTTTTTCCTTTTTTTTTTTTCAAATATTTTTCAGTGTTGAGGTATATTATGTGTGTAAGAAGTTATTTATTATATATATATATAAGAGGTGGTGCAAATTAAAGGAAGAGTAATGAAAAAGAATATGATAGGTTTTGGAATATATATGATCACTACAGCAATTAAATTCAATTTTATTTTTTATTTTTGTAATTAAATTCAATTGTACTATTTATTACTTGAATTATTTGGAACTAAATAATACATAATTAGATTTATATTAACAACTAGATTACATTGGATATTATATATA
>NC_029794.2:135036030-135037076 GCF_000816755.2 Arachis ipaensis
CTTTGTAGGTTCAATTAGAAATACATATTTAATTTGAGATATGTTACGTGGACACTAAAATTAGTTACCAAAGTCGGTTACTATTATATAAAATATAGCTAAAATATAAATACACATTGAAAATAAATTAAATCACACATGTATTTATACATAAATACATTTGTGATTAATTTTAGTATACAAATAATATTTTTTATTTGATTTAGGATATGGTTTTGCTTTTCACATATATATGAGTTGCCTTTTAAAATTGTAACTCTTTGTCATAATAAGAATTAAGAAGGATACTTTTAATCATTAAAAATAAGTAAATTTTGATCTAAATATATTTTTACATTATTGTTCATACAAATATAGGAGTGAATGTGGATCGGATCAGATTGGATATGGCCAAAATTTTGATCGGATCCGCACTAAAATCATCGGATCGGATAGGATCCAATATCCATAGTTTTTAAGAACCGATCCGATCCGCATATTTGCGGATCAGATTGGATATCGGATATATCCGCAAAACACAAAAAAAAAATTTTTAAGGTTATTTTTGTTAAAAAAATATCAATAAAATTCATTTTTTCTATTCTTTAAAATATGTTTGCTCTTAAAATAATTTTAAACATACTTTTTTTAAATAATAAATTAAAATAATACAACATATATGATACTTATTAGTTGAAATAAAATATAAAAAGAATATTTACTTATTTATTTCTTTATTTTTGCGGATACACGGATATGTGGATATCTACACAAAATCCACAAATCCGATCCGATAGCCTTACAAATTGAATCCATATCTATAATTTATGGATCGAATTCAGATAAACACCACAGATATGCGAATAAAATCCAATTCATGAACACCTCTATACAAATATGTTATTTGTATGACTATTTGAATGATAAATAAACTTCAAAAAATGTTAATTACTCTTATTGATGATTAGATTTATATATATTCGGCCAGCTTTCTCCCAACCAATAATAAAATGTATGTATATATGCACCTTTTATTTTGCTTAAACTTTATAATTTAAATTCTCATA
>NC_029794.2:135038009-135041836 GCF_000816755.2 Arachis ipaensis
TATATATAGAAAAATGATAATTTCATTCTCATTTTTAATAATGTCAGTCTAAATATGATTTTTTTTTACATTGTATATTTTTATTTTGAGAAAAAATTTGCATTGTATGCTTTTATAAAAAAAGAAAATAACATTATTATTAAAATAGGAGTAGCAATATTTATTTGTGTGTATTTGGAAACCCATATCGTTTTCAATTGATTAGCAATTAAGAAGTATTATGGAAAATGAGAAGTGCAATTGCATTATCATTTCATCTCTATCTCTTTCTCTTTCTTAATTACATCTTGATCTTGAATCCTTTCTATTCCATGGACTCGTTGGCAACAGCTTTTAAGACATGACTCATGTTTATAACGATAACATTTTCTCCAACTCATCTTCCACCTAAAAGTAATGTTAATCTCACCCCGCATTTTTTATTTTTGTTTGACAATTTATTTGTTAAGTTAAGTTAATATAATATTATGAGTTAAGTATCGTTTTTGTCTTCAACGTTTGGAGTAAATTCTAAAGTTGTCCTTAACATTTTAATCGTCCTATTTAAGACCATAACGTTTCAAAACTGACTCAATGTTATTCTGCCGTTAGGGATTCGTTAACAGAATTGACGGCGAAACAAAATTGAGACGATTTAAAAACGTTAGGGACTTAAATAGGACGAAAACGTTGGGGACAAAAATGATACATATAAATAAATTTTAATTTTATCATTCAATAATATCAATTTTTTACTATACATAGTATTCAATTATTTTTTAATCACATCTAAGTAAATTACACTTAATCATATTATTTTCATTTTAAATAAATTAAATTTTTTTTATAATTTTACCCTTAAAGATTTTTAGTTATCATGAAATGTTTGTAGAATGACTAGTATATAAATTTGCAGAAAATATATATATATATATATATATATCTTTTGTCTCTAATGTATCNNNTTTTAAATAAATTATTTTTTTTATAATTTTACTCTTAAAGATTTTTAGTTATCATAAAATGTTTGAAGAATGACTAGTATATAAACTTAGAGAAAAGAAAAAAAAATAATATATATACAATAAAATATAAATTATACCTTTTATCTCCAATGTATCAAAATTCTTTAAAATTATAAAAAAATAAATTTATTTAAAATGAAAGTAACGTGATTAAGTTTAATTTATTTAGATATAATTAAAAAATAATCGAATACTATGTACAGTAAAAAATTAATATTATTGAAAGATAAAATAAAATTAAAATTTATTTTATGTATCGCTTTTGTCCCTAATGTTTTCGTCCTATTTATTATTTAAGTCCCTAACGTTTCAAAATCGTCTCAATTTTGTCTTGCCGTCAATTCTATTAACGGATCCCTAACGGTAGGACAACATTGAGTCAATTTTGAAACGTTAGAGACTTAAATAGGACTATTGAAATATTATGAACAACTTTAGAACTTACCCCAAACGTTAGGAATAAAAACGATATTTTACTCTAATATTATTTTCTACTACTCAAATCAATATTTTATAATAATTTGACAACATTTACTGAATACATATAAAACCCACTTTAAAATATGTTAGTTAATTTTTTCTTATAAATATTGAGTTATTCGTTTACTGCATACGACACCTTTTTTTATTAAATATAAGTATTTTGTGAATTTTTTATTTATTTTATAGATTATTTGGTATTAGTATAAATAACAAAAAATATATGAAGTTATTTTATATAAGATAAATATATTCATAAATAACTTATTTTTAAAACATACTTCAGATATAAATATAAAAAATAGACATTTTTTTTATAAATCGCATGAATATACACACTAAATTAAAATCCTTTAAGGAGGATAATTAGGAAATACATTATAACCAATAATTTTTGTTATTTTTCTTTCTATCTCTAAATTTGTCATTGACCTTTTGATAAAAATAAATTTTGGAAGCCATCTTATAATACATTATAAATACATCCAAATTAACGTTATATATAGAAAATGCTGAAAGGATAATTTAACAAAGATAATTAGATTATATTTATTCATAAAATATGCATTTGATTTTATTATTTGTTAATTTTAAATCTTAATAAGTACATGGAAATAGATTTTGAAATAAGATTAAAAAAAGAAATTTCTCCATTATAGGTGGAAATTAAAATTCCTATTTTAGTACTTGAAATCTGAAAGTGATTTCAATTAAATATTCAAACAAATGTTTTCCTTAATAAGTTTAAATGTTCTCAAAAAGTATATTTCCTTCTTAAAATACCACATCAAAACATATTCTTAATGATATTTTTTTCCAATTTCATTATTAAAGATATGTTATATTTTTTTTAATATTTTTGGGTCTAGAATAGTTAAAATATAATAATGTATAATTCTTTAGTTTCTTGTTTTTGGTTTTCCACGGTATCCCCCAACCCGACAAGTCAAGAACTAATCTGTCGCGGATCTGAGTTTCATTTAAGGATCTGTCGCTGACCAATTGGTTGCTACATGCACAATGCGAAATTTGAACCCCCAACACTTGTTTAAGTGGACGAGTGGGCTGACTACTCGACCAACCAAAGTTGGTTTCTTTTTTTTTGTCTTAATTGTTTCGGTTTTAAGGTTTGGACTCTTTTGTTTTGGGCCAGTGAATTTGGTTTCAACATCAATGGAACGGAATAGTCCCAACTACCTAGTAATACTATTTTAATGTTAAAAATATTGACCCAAAAAAAATGTTAAAAATGATTTTAAAAATGATTTTAATTTTTATCAACAACTTTAAGAATCAAAACAGTATTTTATATTTTATATTTTATATTTTTATCAAATAAGATACAAATTTTTTTTTTATTTTTATATTCTTATCTTAATATCTTTGTATTAATATATACTATTCACTCTTTAATTTACTCAATCTTGCTCCGAGTAGGTTATGGGCCACTAATTAAATGTAAAAAGATACAATAAATAATAAAAATTGGGATGCATGAATACAAAATTTTTAGGCCCTTACTAGCTACTAATAATCAGAACCTAAAAGTTGTAGGAGAAAATCCCTATAATGCCCTGAGGTATCTGAACGAACAGCAACAGATAACGGTTTTCCATATTTAGTGAGATATGCTTCTTTTATGTATTGCATGTCAATCTCTGTTCTCGTCACAATTACCCTTATTAGCCTTGTGTCACCGGTTCCCATTCCCTTTATTGCCTTCCGTAAAATCTGTAAGAAGAGGGCAATTTCGTCACTGAAAATATTATAGGGATCTATTTGCAATATTTTTTGTGTTATAAAATGTTTTAATATTAGATCTAAAAGAAAATATTTTACACTTTGTTAAGTTGCACTAAATGACCCAAATAAAAATATTTTGAAGCATATTATAGATAAGAAATGTATGTTAAAATATAAAATGCATATTTAAAATAAATTAAAGGTTTAATTACTCTATTGGTCTCTATAGTTTCGTAAAATTTTTAATTAGATTCCTATATTTTTTTTCTTTTTAATTGAGTTCCTACACCAAATTTTTTTTTTCAATTAAGTCCTTCTTAGTAGTAATTGGCTTAATTTTATAGGGATTCAACTAAAAAAAAAAGAATTGGTACAGGGACCTAAATAAAAAGAAAAAAAATATAGGGACCCAATTAAAAAAAAAATTGGTGCAAAGACTCAATTAAAAGAAAAAAAAAGTATAAGGACCTAATTGAAAATTTTACAAAACTATAAGGACCAACAGAGTAATTAAATCTAAATTAAATTAAATAATACATGATAATTAATTTATTGATTTATTTTTTATGTATACATAATAATTTTGAAAATATTTTTCTC
>NC_029794.2:135042146-135042531 GCF_000816755.2 Arachis ipaensis
ATAAAATATCGAATTATCACAAGAAGATATATAAAAGAAAGTTATGAAATAGAAATTTGAGTAAATACTAAACTTAGTAATTAGTATAATAAAATAGAAATTATTCATATAAAAATATTAGTTAATAATTATTAGATGATTGAATATATTTGACTAAACTATTTAATATAATACGAGTAGATATTGGTGAAAAAAATTTACCTTGGCAAAGTACATGGAAGGGTTAATAGCACATCGTAGTATGGTCAAGAGGCCGCGTAAAAAGAGGCCAGATGCTTGCTGTTTTAGTGCCTGCAAGTATTAAACTTGTTATTTTTTTATTTCTTAAATATGTATTTTACTTTTTTATTTTTATTATCTTAATAATATTGTAACCAAAAGCAAT
>NC_029794.2:135042643-135043341 GCF_000816755.2 Arachis ipaensis
TTGGTAAATGTATATGTCAATTATTATGTATACACTATACACAGAAAATTAACCATCAAATTAATATATGTACATGTATTTACATATAAATACAGTGTATTTATATGATTTGATAACTGATTTTTTTTATGTATTTATATTTTTGCGTAAATGTATATATACCTTTTAAATTAACAATGAATCAGTTACCTTTTAAAAATGGTGGAAATTCAAGTGCAATCAACTTTACGTGAAATTGATAACTGAGAGTCGTTAGATGAAAATTAAATTTAGTCAAATAATTCAAATCATTTAACGGCTCTCAACTATAAACTTCACGTAAAGTTAACTGCATTTGAATTTTTACCTTTAAAAATATATTAAAAATGTGTGTATGGAACAACATATATGTTTATATATAAATATATTATAACTGATTTAATGATTGATTTTTTGTATAGAACATGTGGTATTTTTAGCATGTGTATATATACGAGAAAATACTCAATTTGGTTCTTGAAGTTATACTGAGTTTTAATTTAGTCCTTAAAATTTCAATTGTCTCAATTTAATTTCTAAACTTTTTAAATTTTAATCACATTAAATTTCTGCGGTGGTTTCCGTCGTAGAGTCAATTAAAAAGTTTAAGAACTAAATTGAGGCAATTGAAACTTTAAGAATTAAATTGAGATTTGAGTAATTTCATAGACCAAATTAAG
>NC_029794.2:135043390-135047963 GCF_000816755.2 Arachis ipaensis
ATATATATATATACCTTTTCAAGTGGTGTTCCAAAAGAAGCTTTGTAAGCAGAGCTAACAGCCGCCAAATGAGTGCTGCTCCTTTCACTGAAGATTCTAATGAGTGTCTTCTCATCAGTTCCTATTTTCTTGTCTGCTGATTTGTATAGTTGTTGAGCATCTTGTTGTACTAATGCTTCATCCAATTCTGGGCCTTCATAACGTTGTATAGTTATATAAGCCACCAACAACTATTACAACAAGTATGTAGCCTCTTATTAATATCATAATATAACATTTTACCTTACATTTTCAACATAGGTAAAAATTCGTGAAGTTGACAATTGACAGCCGTTAAATGATTTGACTGATTTGACTAAATTTTTATCTAACGACTCTCAATTATTAACTTTACGTAAAGTTGACTGTACCTGGATTTTTACTTAGATATATATGAGGATTATATTGTTCAATCACAATTGTTGATCACTTTGGAAAATTTTTAGGAGGAACTAACAATTTTTGTGCAATTATAAAGGTTGCAAAATTGTTGTTGCTAGTAAATATTCAATCTTTTTCTTATTCATTTCTTTAAACAATCACAATTTTTGAAAAGAACAAAATTGAAGGCTTATAATAAAATTTATTGAGTTATTAGTTTTAATTGGCCTGAAACTTGTTATGAATTATTTATTAATAAAAATGTTATTTATATATCAAAATCAGTTATTAAAATCAGCTATCATATATTTAACTCATTTTTAATGTGTATTTTATATTTCAATAATATAATTGATTTATTAAATACTAAATTTGACCTGTTGTAAATAGGGCTGGCAATGGGTAGGGTAGGGTAAGGTTTAGACTCTACCCTAATCCTACCCGCGGGTTGAAAATTTTATTTATACTTTATCCTACCCTATCCGCGGGTTGAGAATCTCTCAATCCTAACCCTACTCGCAGAAATATCAAATTTTTTCAAAGTAAATATAAAATTCAATCATTTCAAATATTATACATATTAATAACATAAAAATAAAAAACTAAATTACTAACTAATTTAGTGGTTGTTCATTTATTGTAAGTCATTAGATAAGGGAGGTTGTGAGTTCAACTCTCACTTCCTTCATTATATACGTAGGGTAGGGTAGGGTATACCCTAAACCCGTACCCTACCCTACCCGCAGGCATATCCGGACCGTATCGTACCCTACCCGCAGCGGGTCGAGTAGCTTACCCTACCCGAACGGATTGGACCGGATTGGATACCCGCGGATAGGATATGAATTGCCAGCCCTAGTTGTAAAGCCTAATTTGACTTAAAATCTATTAAAAATTTAATTAATTTAAAAAATAATATAATAAATAATTAGATATTCGCATAAAATATTTTTTATTTTAATAAAAATGTTGCGATTCTTCTGAAAAAATGAACAAAAACCGCTTGAGTGCTTACTTGTTTGTTTTCAATTAACTCTAAGAAAATTCAAGCATGTCAAAATGAAAAATCTTCTAATGTCTCCAAGTTGCAATAATATTGAACACATCTTTATTTGCAAAATAAATAAATAAATGGAATATATATATATACCTTTTTGTGATCTCCACTTAGTTGTTTGTCAAGATCTTCATCAAGATTAGAATGATAAGTTGATAAATAAGCATCCTTGAATCTTCGTATTTGTGATGGGGTTCGAGAACAAATGATTTCATTTACAGCTTGATAATCAACAACTGGTGAACTTGTTAATGCTTTTCTTATTATGATTGCATCCCTAGTTAGAGCATCATGCAACCAAAGTTTCAATGCTCGCTGAAAACCATTATTCAAAACACATCATTTTATGTCTATGTACTTTCAATTATATACTTAGCAACTATATATGCAATTACAAAAATATTATTTGTATATTAAAATCAGCTATCAATGTAATTATATATAAATATATATGTGATTTAATTTATTTTTAATATATATTTATATTTCAACATGTATTTTATACTAATAGTTGATTTTGATGTGTACGTAGCATAATTTAAATACTAATAAATTCTTATAGTTTCATCAAATTTTTAACTAAATTTTTAGTATCCAAAAATTTATAATTATAACTAAATTCTTATTAGATAAAAGTTTTCAGTTAAGTCCTTATTAAATTGTGTTTGGATTTGTTATAGAATATTTTAAGCATAATTTATTTTTTTTAATAGTAATGCAATCATGCTAAGTGTATATATATAAATCATCAAATTAGTATATTTTCTTGAAAATGAGTTAATTAAATATATATCTATATATTGACTAATATATGATGATTTTATTATACACATAGCAATTTTTATGGCTGTAATTATTATTACGAACCTAATTGAATATTTTTATCTAATAAAAAATTTAATTATAAATTTTAAAATTATAAATATTTAATTAAAAATTAAATATTTAAGTAATATTCCAAAAAAAGAGGATGAAAAAAAAAAGGGTTTACTATAAGTATACTTTAACATGTCCGTGAAGATCTGTAGATATACGTTTGTAAAGTGGTTCAGAAAAGCTAGTTTCATATGCTTGTTGAATAAGGTCACGTTGTTCTGAATCCCTATGTGCAAGGATATTCACAATTTTCGCTGTATCGGAACGAAGTCCTGCATGTACCAAAAAATACATAATTAATTAATTATTATTATTACCAAAACTGCAACAATATACAAATAATCAATGATTTATTAGTATATTAATTCAGGCATTAAAACATAATCAATGTAAATGACTTTAGTGTATATCATAAATCAACTCCTAGTTTTTCTTTTTATGGTATTCCTCGGTTTAGTAGGTCAATTACTAATTTATCGCAAATTTAAGTTCTATTTAAGAATTTGTAATTAGTTAATGGGTTGTTGTATGCATATGGCAAGATTCAAACTCTCGACACTTGTTTAAGTGGATTAATAAGCAAACTACTAGACCGACTTAAAGATGGCAATTTGACCTGACTCAACGTTCATTATTTGAAAAATTACTTTTAACGATAATTTGTTTTACTTTTAGCGACAATAAAAATATCCTACTAATATATTTATTGATAATTAGACATTAGCCGTAGGGCTGGCAATGGGTAGGGTAGGGTAGGGTTTGGACCCTACTCTAACCCTACCCGCGGGTTGAAAATTTTATTAAAACTCTACCCTACCCTACCTGCGGGTTTAGAATCTCTCAACCCTAACCCTACCCGCACCTTAAAATTCTAAACCCTACCCTACCCGCAGAAATATCAAATTTTTTAAAAGTAAATATAAAATTCAATCATTTCGAATTTTATACATATTAATAACATAAAAAATAAAAAACTAATACTCTAAATTACTAAATTAACTAACTAATTTTAGTAGTTGTTCATTTATTGTAAGTCATTACATAAGGGAGGTTGTGGGTTCAACTCTCACTTCCTTCACTATATACCTAGTTTTTATAAAATATGTGTTATATATGAGGTGCGAGTAGGGTAGGGTAGGATACACCCTAAACCCGTACCCTACCATACCCACAAGTATATCCGGACTGTACCGTACCCTACCCGCAGCGGGTCGGGTAGCCTACCCTATCCGAACGGGTTGGACCGGATTGGGTACCCGCAGGTAGGGTATGAATTGCCAGCCCTAATTAGCCGTCTTAAGTTTTGTCGTTTAAACATTTTAGCGATAATTATACAATTATTGCTAAAGATTTTTTTAATAGTCGTAAAAAGTATATAATTGTCATCATAACATATAGTACTAATAACAAATATATAATCACTGTAAAAATATAGGTTAAATAAGACATACAGTGACTACTGTACTATTGTCACTAAAAATTATTTTTGTTGTAGTAATATTCCGTCAAAATTTTCAATAATTGACTAAATTTTGGGACGAATATGAATAATCCCTAATAATACCGATTCAAACCAGGTTGGATGATTTTATTATCTTATGTTCTTCAATCTTCACTCAGTGGCTCATAATTTTAAGCATATGGCTCAATTGTGTAAAATGCAGAACAAAATTAACATATAAAAAATGTATATAATGCATTAATAAATAACTAATAACCTTTTAAAGCCTTATGCAATTGGGCAGCATCATCACGAGGCGAGCATCCATTTGGAGGTGTTGTCAAAGTTGACATTTTTCAATCTTTATTTCTTCTGAATTTTGAGTCTCTTGCAAACAAACAAATTAGCTACTCTAATAATTTACTTACACAAATAAAAAAAAAAAAAAGAAAAGAAAACTTGTTGTTGGGAAGATTAATTGTATTGTTATATGGCCATAGGATCTAAAATGAAACGCAATAAACCCATGCAAAAAACCTTTTGGGGGTAAACTCAATTTGTTAGTTTTCTAATATTGTGGTAAGATATCACCTTAAATAATTTAGCATATAATGTATGAATTACCTAAATTTAAGCACAACAAACCCATATATAGTAAACTAGAGCAATGGTGGTGAGATGCAACTTTAATTTTAAATATTTATATATCCTTTAAATTTAATTACTATATATACAAAAAAAATGTAAAAAAATGTTTTTAATATGATAAATAGTAAAAA
>NC_029794.2:135048739-135051035 GCF_000816755.2 Arachis ipaensis
TAGACCTTTAAAATTGGTCAATATTTTTGAACTAATCTATTTACCCAACTTAAATAGATGAATAAAAATAATTAATATATGAGATAATTCGTAAAACATAATCCATCATGCTGACACTAAAACGAGTTGGACATAAAATTATAGGCTCGATATCAATTGATATAGGACAATTTTTTTTTTTTGTTTTCACAGTATTCCCCAATCCGACAGGTCAATGACTAATCCGTTACGGATATGAGTTCTATTTAAGGATTTGTTGCTAGCCAATGGGTTGCTGCATACACAAAGCGAGATTCGAACTCCCGACACTTGCTTAAACAGACGAATGAGCTGACCACTCGACCAACCCAAATTGATTATGTTAATATATATATATATATATTAAATTTATATTTTTTATTTTATTTAAAAATATATTTTATCTATTTTTATATATTATTTTTATTTTAGTAAGTAAATATTAATTTTATTATAAAATTAACTAATAAGATATTTAAACTGATCGAATTTAATTGAGTTAAATTAACTCAGTTCTATTTAAATATACATTTACATTAAATATTCAGACGTAGCATTAATTAAAACGTGTTGCAAACATAATAAGATAATTTTAGGGTGATAAAGGAAGTAATATATTTAAAAGGAAAAGTATTAGGTACTAAAAGAGTATCGGTCAACTTTTGACAATAATAATTAATTATTATTTTTAAATATAATTAAAAATGCATTGATTTGCATTAATTATAATTTTGAAACATTAGGATTTGTAACCGTTCAGAAATGTTGCTCCGTGATCTTTGTGAAGGTGTCACGCAACTCTAAGCCTCTCACCCTTTTATGGTAATCTTTTTAAAACTTTTTCCGTCACCGGGACGCTGTAATTGCCGTTCGAAACCGCCCCCCTCCCGATTCCATTTTGTGACACTTCTATTCCAGTAAAAGAGAAACTCATCTTACGCGTATAGCCATCCGCATTGTCGCGTCATCGTCTCACCACCAGACCAGCCGCCTGTATCATCGAAGACACCTTCATTAGAAAACATATCTAATACAAAAAGAGACATATCTATAACCACAAAAGACACTTTCGTCAGAAGACACATTCATAAGTAAACTCATAAAAAAAACACCTAAAAAAAAAACACATCCAAAAAAGACACGGTCGTTAGAAGTCACGACAACGGAGGAGGAAGAACCTGCACGACGCGTCTTGGAGGCGGTGCTGGGTGCGGCTGTGCCGGCATGTGGGTGTGCAGCGCAGCGACGGACCACTAGAGGTGGTTCACGAGGTGGGTAATGTTGTCTTCAATGAAGCAGAGTCGCGGCCGATGGCTTCGTCGTCTTCCTTGCGTGGTGACTCGGGTTGTCGTCGCCAGCTTCTCGTAGCGGATGGATGCTCGGGTCGAGGCTGCCAGTGCAGTTGTGCGGAGGTTGACGGCACGCGAGGCTCTCTTCGGTGATGGTTCTGGTTATCGTCTCCGGTATCTTGTCGTGGGTGGATGCTCGTCAGCCCCGATAGAGGGAGTTGGCGCAGCTATCTAGCGTTGTGGACACTGTGAACGAGATGGGAAAGGAGAGAAAGAAGGAAAAGGAGTTACGGTGCAGCTACTTAGATTAGGGTTAAGATGAAATAATTTGTTTATGTTAATGGATTTTCGGTCTAATCCAATAAAAATTAGTAAAAATTGACAGATCCCATGTTAATTACCTAGCGAGATTCTATTTAAATTTCATGGGTGTTTTTGTACAAAGAAAAACAAAAGTACATTACAAAAATGATCCTTGGTAAATTTTACATGGAAAAATTAGTTCTTAAAAGCCAAAATTGAAAAATTATTCTTCCTTATGTTAAACCATCAAATGTATTACTACTCCATAGTAAAATAAAAAGATAATTACTCTCTAATATAATGTTTTTTAGAAAATGACAATTCTTTTTATTTTATTTTAGTATTAATTTATTTAGCGTTTTAATGACCACAAAAATATTATAAAAAAAAGTAAATATTTTTAATTTTATTTTCCTCTTAATAATATTGTCAAATGTTATCTTTTCCTTTTCCTTTTCCCTATACAATATCATATATCACACACTTGACATTGAAACATCTACGTATATTCTCGTGGTTTGCACATTTAATGTGAATTGAAAAAATTAATTTTAATATATGAGTAAAAGGTAAATTGATTTCTAACCTTTTTTTTTCGTGAATATTTTCATTTTCGAAGAATAAAAAATATTTACATAAAAATATTTGAAGGCGAAAATATCTGCAAAAAAAATATCAGGAACCAA
>NC_029794.2:135051073-135059658 GCF_000816755.2 Arachis ipaensis
ATTAAAAATAAATTAAATTATATATGTATTTATACATAAATATATTAATAATTAATTTTAGTGTATAAATAATATTTTTATTTCTGTAAATATCAAATGAGAGTAAATTAATCCTTATCTAGAATTAATCATTAAGAGAATTACACTTAAAAAATGCAAGCTTAATAATTAAGTTTGAATGATAATAGCCACAAATTAAGAGAGAAGAGAGACATGTCAAAGAGTTAAAAAAAAAAACAGCAAGTATGTATATATAGGCACACATTTTGACTCCTCTGTGAATTCACAACTTCACATTGAAGATAGAAGGTGCAGAACATAGATTAAAGGTAATCACTTAATTATCTTTCTCCTAATCCCAGGAATAGTTACACTTACACATCCTTCACAAGAACTTGGATCATACTTTTGCTGTAGATTAGTCTCAGTATCATTTTCTCCTTGCTTTTCAATTTGATGGCATGAAATGGTTAAAAAAAATTGTTCTTTTTTGTTCAACTTGTGTTTTGGTTTGTTATTTATTCTTATTCATGCTCAATTTTTTCTTTTTCTTTTTTTTTTTTTACTCTCTGTCTTGAATGTTATGTCACCTGTCAGATATTAATGTGTGCTGCTACAGATTCCTCAAGTGGGTTGGTTTATGCAACTTGGGTGGGTTATGGCTTCTTTTTTTCAACCCAAGCTGTCCCCATTTGTAGCAAAGCAGTTGTTGGGATGGGACCAAATTGACCCATCATCATCATGCATATCTTTTTTGGGGTTTTAGGATAACCATCAATGTCAATTTTTTTTTTTTTAATGTTCTTGTGAAATTCCATTCTTGTAATTTCCCATCCACAGTTAGGGTTCTTTTATTAAACATGAATCTGATTTAGTTTTGTTATTTTCAATTTAAGTTGAGAAATTCAAATTACCTTCTTTATATGTTAAATTTGAATAGGAGAGAAAAAAAGGAAAAAAATGTTGGTGGGTAAAACTTAAAAGTTAAAATACTTAGATATATATGTGTAGTAATTAGTATTTAGTAACACTCAAAATTAGGTTTACTTGATTGTGAAAGTACCAATTTTTATGTTAGGTGAAGTGAAAGACAGCTTTTTTATGATGGTTGGTTAATGTGTCAGAAGCTTGACAAATATGTGACTTTTTGCCATTGTTATGTTGTAAAGTAGTGATTTTTCTGCTGATTAGAATGAGCTTTGATGGTTTCATTTTCATAAACCTACTCAATGGAATTGAATGGAATCCACAGTTGGGGGTAGTTCAGTGAACTCATCTTGTTTCTTACCTTGAGGTTCTGGTGGGTTTTCTACACTGGATTCTGGATTTCACTGAAATGTGATTTACCAATTTCCAATATTAGGAAAAAACAAAAACTTTGAATCTGGGGTATAGAAAGCTTGGAACTTTGGTGGGTTATGATTAGTGTTTGTCAAATATATAACAAAATTGAATGCTGAATGTGTTAACTGTTAAGTGCATTTGCTGTTAAAACTGTTCTTATCAGGGTAGGGCTATGGTAAAATGGGGTTTTTTTGTCTTTTACTTTCATCAATGAATGAGATAGCGATTTGAATTCTCTTGTAATATATATCCATTATGGTCTTATATGCATATTTATTTATTCATTTATTTTTATATTTTCTGAAAGGTCTCTTTCCAACATTGGAAATTCCATGCCCTAATTACCATTCCATTGACTGGCCTTCACATTAAATTCTCAAAATTTTCATGTTAATTCATCTATGATTTTTCTTAAATGCTTTGTCAGATATTTTCTCATGTTCTAACTGAACTTTATTGCCTTTTCATTCATCTATAGGTCAGAATTTCATAAGTTTTCAGTGTCTTAATGAATTCTGAAGAAAATCATCATCTAAACATCACATACCTCAGATTTTGTGAGATTTCATTGGTATTGAACCTTATTCACTGTGTCCAACACCTATGCTCCCAAAATTCAGCACAGCAGCAAAGTTAATACTTGCTGTTATCACCATAGAAATCTTGTAGATCCATAACAAACCATATAGTTTGTGGTGTATTAGGGTTTAACCTAGATTTAGAGCAGTTGATAGAAACATTTCATCTTTCCTTGTAATAAAAGCTCTATAGTTAGATAGATGACTGGTGATGAAGTTGATAGTAGCTCTGAGTGGAGCTGGGAGCAGGATAAAGCATTTGAGGAAGCCTTGGTAACGCATCCAGACGATGCTCTGGATCGATGGGAGAAAATTGCGGCCGATGTACCGGGGAAAACGGTAGAAGAAATTAAGCAGCATTATGAGCTCTTGGTTGAAGATGTTAATCTGATTGAATCTGGTTGCGTGACTCTACCGTCTTATAATTCTTCTTTGGAAGGCTCAGCAAATCATGCAAGTGATGAAGGAGGTGGCAAGAAGGGGAAGCATGATAGCGAGTCTAATCATGGAACTAAAGCTTCAAGATCAGATCAGGAAAGGCGAAAGGGTATTGCTTGGACAGAAGATGAACACAGGTAAGTTTATCATTGCTACATTACAATTACATGCTACTATATATGCTACTCTTAATTTGCTATAATTTTGTTTCAAGACTATAGAATTTAGAGATTTGATTTTTAGTTTTGTAGTATCTGATTCTGGACTCTGTTTTTATTCACTGGCCTCTGCACACTCAAGATCTTGATATATTCGCGCACGCGCGCGCACACACTCTCTCTTCATAAATTCTTGTGTCTTCCTCTGTGTACCTTAACACACTCTATATATCTGTACTGACTAGTGATTAATAACTATGTTCCGAGGTTCATTAAGTGAACCGGCATGGCTTCTGGTACTGTCTCATAAGGTTATGACAATGCACTATCGATTTAGATGAGGATTAAATGGTAAAGACGAGGTTTAGAGGGGTGAATCTAAAATTTTAACTGAGTTCTGCATTTCTGGTTGTTCCATCAGAACAAGCAGTGGATTATTAATGGTTAGTGCAGTAATTTCATGAGATGTGGTAATGTGGTAAATAGAGTAATATTTTATCTTGGTTCATGAAGATGAAGGATCCATGATATCTTGATTTTACATATGCAGTTCTCTCAGTTCAACTAAGCTATTATTTTACTTGATATTGTTCATATTGAATGAGATAAATCACTCCCTCTCATTACATCAATTTACTATCAATATTTAAGCTTACTCTAAAGTTGTGTTTAAATATATTCTGTTCTGTATTTTCGGCATCTTTTGGTGATTGGAAACTGCTGTGTTTGGGGTCTTTACTCTATCCCGCTCGCATGCACCTTCAGCCTCTGCTTTCACCTTGTTTCTCCATTGTGGTTCGAAGTTCGGTCTCAGGACAGCATTTTGTTTTGTCTTAGGTCAATCGAAGTTTTGCTCTCCTGCTCGATCATTGGTCAATCCAAGTAATTGATCCTATTAAACTTAGTTTTGGCTGGTTTTTGTTTGATTTCCTCCCACTTTGAATGTTCTAAGATCTCCTTCAAGTAAAGGGATGGTGTTGTTCAATTATGATTTCCTATTGTTAAGGACACTATAATGTTGTTTGGTTCATATAGTCGATCCCTTCTAGTGTGACAAAGCTTTGTTGTCGTCTTCTTGTTGTTATTGTCGAGGTTCAATTTTTAACATGCTTAAGCTTTACTAAACTCTAATCTCATATCACCTAATCACTTCTTAGAAATTTCTTTTTTCCTCATTCAGTTCCTTTAAATCCCCATGCTTGTTGCAGTTTTCATTTTCCTATAAACCACCAAACTGTGAATTTTGATTTTGTTGTTGCCTCTGCATTCCAAATTCCTCAAATGGTAAATTATAGTACTAAATCCAGAGCCTCCATTTCTAAAGCTGATAAGTTTTAGATGAAAAAAGAAGTTGCCCCACTCACACGACACGGAACTCGGAACTCCTTCCGTCGCTAAATCGCCATCTGAATCATGATGCAAGTCTCAAGTCTCCATAGTCAGTTCCCCTATGAATAATGAAAATGCCAGTGACATATTCTCTGTGCTTATGTTTTAATAAATCCAAGGTGTTGATATAATTTATATTAGTGAGGATTAGCATTTTCATTTCATTTTCTTATTCTAAGCTTTCTTTGTTCTAAAATTGGTTGAACAGGTTGTTTCTTCTTGGCTTGGATAAGTACGGAAAAGGCGACTGGCGAAGCATATCGAGAAACTTTGTCGTGACAAGAACGCCGACGCAAGTAGCAAGCCATGCTCAAAAATACTTCATTCGTTTGAACTCCATGAACAAAGATAGAAGGCGATCGAGCATACACGATATCACCAGTGTTAACAATGGTGAAGTTTCGGCACCTCAAGGACCAATTACAGGTCAAACAAATGGTCCTCCACCAAATTCCGCCATCAAATCACCGAAACAACCACCTCCTCCGGCTTCAACCGGTGTTCCGGGAGTAGGACTATACTCTGCTCCTACCATTGGACAACCTATAGCAGGACCCTTAGTATCAGCTGTTGGCACGCCGGTGAATCTTCCGCCCCCTGCACACATTGCATACGGTATTCGAGCCCCAATTCCCGGCGGCGCCGTTGTTCCCGGTGCACCGGTGAACATGGTTCCCATGACATATCAGATGCCAAGCACATCTGCTTCTCACAGGTGAAAAAAATTAGTTTAGATGTGTAATGTACAAAAAATTCTTGAAAAAAAAGACATCAGACTTAGTTGGATTCTGCGTTTACTCTTTCAGTTTCAAATTAACTGTCGCTTTCGCCATTTTAATACATTGAAAAATCAATGTTATACGTTGATATTTTCAATGTAGTAATAAGTCGAAAGCGACGGTTATTTTGAAATTGACAGAGTAATATAATTCTTTTCCTAGAGAATTTCTTACATGCAATGGCACAGTAAATTAATAATTTTTCAAATAAGTTATGAAATATTTGAGGGCCTTGAGCATAAATGGCATGGTAATTCTATTAAATTGTAAATTATTGTTTTTAGTTGATAATTTATTAATCTCGTCACCTTTCCAAATCTAAATAATTAAATTTATGGTATTTTGTTTTAATAATTGTGTTTTTGAATGTTTACAAAACTTATACTATGAATATAAGATGAATCTATTAAAGGCAAGGAATACTTGCATAGTTCGTGATAGATTATGTATATATTTGCGGTATAATTTGAGATATTTAAGTTAGATTGTTAAAAGAAATTATTAAAAACACTAAAAAAGAGAAAATGAAAAATAAATTAACCAGACTAAACGAATCAAATTATTTATTTTATAAGTTACTTGAGTTAAATTTGTTGAATGTTTTAAGGTGAGTTTGGTTTGTCTTTTTATTTTCTGCTTTTATTTTTAGTATATTTTATTTTTTGAATTCTATAAAAAAAACAGTAAATAAAAATAAAAAATAAAAAAGCAAATCAAATAAAAAAGCAAATCAAATGTACTCTTATTCTTACGAGCTTAATTTTATATTAACAACTTCTGTTTAAAGTTATTAATCGGACAATTCAATAAATTTGGCCATCTTGTCATGGCCTTGGACACACTCCAACGCTACCGTGCCGGCACTCGGACTTACTCAACCTCTTGAGCTAAAATCAAGTCAGCCTAACCCTCAATACTTAGCAAGAAAGCTAAGAATATAAGAGAACACAAGAGAAAGGAAGCTTTGGTGAAAGAACACTTTATTGCTCAAGTGTGGTTACAAATGATTCCCACATTACACTAACTCTTACCTCCTATTTATAGCCATCCACCTCCTCAATGGATGGTTAAGATCAAATCTAATCAACGGTCCAGATTAATCCTCCAGAATCTTCTTTACAAATATCTATCCTACCACAACTTTTCAATTGTTTCTAGATTATTCCATACCACTCTTTATACTTCTATATACATCTACACTCTTCTAGAATACTCTATGATCTTCTAGAGTCTTCTAGAACCTTCTAGGATATTCCAGGAACTTCTAGGACATTCTAGAACATTCCAGAACCATCTAGAGTATTCTCAAATACTCTAGAAAACTCTACAAACACTGTTAAATTTAACCTTCTAAAATTTACCGTGACAATCTGCCGTGAATTAATTATTGAATTTTGTATCCAGCACTTTGAACTTGCTTTTACTACATGTGTCACATGTATAATCTTTGCACTAAATTCATGTACATGACCAAATCGAACACTCTACTAATTATTCTTACTTTTTACAATATGATATCATGCATTGACTAATAACATTAATAGCTAGGCAAAATGCCAAGAGTACTAACATAGTGATCATCTTGGAATGCATCTTATGTACTCCTTCTAAGATAGGGCTAAATTAAATTCAACTAAAGAAATTGATCGGTTTGTCGTCAATATATATAAAAAAATTTAATTTTGATATGCTATTAGTGTTAAATAATTTTATACGTGCATCCAATTATATAACATGAGAAGTTAAATAGGTTTTTAATTTTTTAATTCGATAACACATAAGTTTTTTATTAATTTAAACACAAAAATGTCTCTAATCTTCTAAAATTCGAGATATTTAAGTCTTTCCGTTCAAAATATATAAGGACAAATTAATTTTCTGATGAACTTAAATGTCTCGCATTTTAAAAACTGAAGAACAACTTTTATATTTTTAATTAATTGAGAATTTATTTGTCTTTGAAATAAAAAATCAAAAAATTATTTATCGTTTTCTTATATAATGCTATATTAATAAAAGTAATTGCTTTTTATATTAATCGTGTGAATGATTATTCACAAAAACGAATATAATAATTGGATAACTCTTAAAAATGTCTTAGGATTTATTATTCTTCGTATATTTCCTATAAATAGAGAAGAATTGGCTACTCCCTTTCATAAATTAAAAATAGTAATATATCTACAAAGCTTTTCTTTTGGTTTATCTTTGAGTTCAGAAAAGTAATGGGTTCTAAGGTTTTTGTTGTTCTATTTCTATTTGTGGCTACTATCTCTCTGATCTCTTCTGAGGTTTCATCCAAACAAGACACAGACCAAAAATTGGACGCAAACAACGGTAATATATATAATCATATTCAATATATAATATGTTAATTATCAGCTACATCATTACATGATATTACTACGTAGATTCATGTTGATCTATTAGGTATTTCTTGGAAAATTAATCTTAATTATTTAGTTTAATCAATATTTAGGTTGCTTGAATTAAACTATGAGAAAAATTTGATCAATTTTTATTACCCTTTATTAATAGTTAAGACCCTTAATTAAAAATGATTTCTAGCTAGTTTCTTATCTACTAATCTTAAAATATTAATATATAAAGTTTTTAGAATAAAAAACATGTACTCAATTGTATATTTTCAGCTAATATTATTCTTTTTCCTATACTTTTTTATAATTTTTTTTATTTTTTACAATAAATCAATAAGAATTCAAACTCCTTAACATTTATTTATATACTATTTTACTAGCTGATTGTTAATTAAAAAGTTTTTTCTTAACAAAATCATTAAATTATAAAAGGAAAATATAGAAAAGAATATAATTACCAAAATAAATTTCATTAATTACATTTTCTGAGATATATGTACGCATAGTTATCAAATCCGGCTCGACCCGACCGGTTCAACTAGAAATCCAGTCATCCGATAATCAACCTGGGTCGAGTCACTCATCGAACCAGACACTCATGAGATCCGGTGAAAACCGGTTCAACCCGGCCAGTTTTTATCAATATTTTTTTTTGTGATTGAGAATTAATCATTTAATCGACATGTTTATTTATTTGTTTGGTTTTAATTTGAATTAGGTAAGAATGAAGCAAATGGGAAAGAAAAAACTGAGCTTCCGCTTCTTCCTCCAAGTTATTGTCGCCATGGTTGTTGCCATTGGGTTTATCGTGGGGAATTGCGGCGGTATTGCATCAAGTGCTGCAAAAAAATCCATCATATTCATGATCATGATGATCAACAACAGTTCTTTTACCCTAATGTTATTAATGATGACTCGGAATCATATAACTAATAGTTAACGTAATCCTGATATTATATCACTACTAGTTAGGAATAATAAAACAACTTCATGAAGAATAATGTAACAAAATATAATAAGGATACGAATAATAAAGGTGCAATTCTCTCATTGTACTTATTACTAAACGAATAATAAAATAAATTATTTCTTGTCTATTATTTGGGACATTTATATAAGACAAAAAAACAGCTAAAACTTGCCTTATTTAGCATTAATTAATTATCGCAACAATTAATAAATGCTAAATAAAGTAAATTATAATTATTTTTGACTGATTTTCTTTGGTTACCAAACATTTCCGTTACATAAATGATAAACCAGACAAAATAAAATCGCCTCCAATAATAAGCTAGTTGAAATGAGAAAGTTACTTGTAAAATTAATAATAAGCTATTTGAAATGAAGTTAAAGTTTCATGTAAAACTTAGATGTGTATGTATTCATTGCATGATTTTGAGAATTAGATGCAACTAGTCGGTTGGATTCAATTAATAAAAAACTATTTGACAATGAACTTGTTGAAAACAAAAATTTGGTTAATCAATTTAATTGGTATGATTTTTTAACGGTTAGCTGATT
>NC_029794.2:135059719-135064538 GCF_000816755.2 Arachis ipaensis
AATAAATAAATAATTAGTTAATAAATTAATTATTATTTAAATAAATTAAAAAATTAAATTTTATAATTTAAAGATGTAAAAATAATTAAAATACAAATTTTTACATTAATTTTAAATATTTTAGTCTAAAATCGGACCAACAGGTCAAACCGATTGGGCCGAGTCCATATTAGACCCAAGGCCCAACATATAAAACCCTTGAAATAGCATTTTCTCCCTATTTCTAGCTTGGAATCACGTTGAAGAAAAGAGAATTGGAGGAGAGAACCCTAACCTCTTCAAAAAATTCAATTCCACGTCACTTTCAATTCGGAGTTCCGATTGACGAGTCATTTGCGGCCACGCGTTCGTCTTGAAATCCTCTTCAATTCTATCTAAACAAAGTGGTAAGAAACTTTGTTATTCATGTCCAGTTCTCCTTTCCACTGAATTCGTAAATCTTGGTTATGGGTATTGAAGGTTTTGATGTTTTTTATGATTTAGGTTTGATCTAGTGGCGGGTAATTGTTGAGTTTTACCCCAATCATCAATGGGTAAGGTAAGAAAATTCTAAACCCTTGTGGTTTGTCCAATTTTATGAACCCTAGTGTTAATTGTGGTGACTTGTATGGATTATATTGAATTTAAGTCGAATTGGAGATTGAATCCGTGAATTAGAGCGCTTGGAATCAAGTTTTGGTGGCCGAGACTCGTTGAATTTAATTTGGAGGTCAGAAAGCTTGCAAAGAGGGGTTTCGTGGTGTATTAAGCTTGGGAGAAATCGGCCAAGTTATGATTTTGGTTTTTCGTAGTTAATATTTAACGTCACGTGAAAACTTAGACTAGTTGACTGTAAGATAAGTTAAATTATGTGATTTGTTCATGTTCTGTGGATATAGAAAATGATTGTGGAACTCTAATGTGCATTGTGATTGGAGATTGGGAGTAGATATAATATATGTATTTGATATGGAGTGTTAATGGTTAGTGTTGGATTTGGTGAGATTGTATGAATGAATTTGTTGAATAAATTGTGTGGTCTTAAGTGTTGGTATGTTGTGAAGTAATTTGGAAAGCATGTGAATATGGTTTGAGACATGAGGGGCTGTTTTGGATTGTGATACGATGGACTTTGAAATGAAAATTTTGGAAAAACTTGTGGTTTGTTGTTTTTAGGTAAAAGTTGAACTTTTGAGTTTAAAACTTATTCTCTAGTTTTCTAAACCTTTTTAACACCTGTTTAGAGTCTGATAAAGATCTTTTAAGCTTTAGAACCAAGGTGGACATATTGAATAAGTTGAGAAGATTGGAGAAGTGAATGTTGAATTGATGAGGCATTGAGGTGATAATTGATACATGATATATGATTGAGATTGTTATTGACATTGATGAGTTATGACTGAATTGTTCATGTGACTTATATATTTGAATCATCTGATACACGAGTATTTCTGGGTGAAGGCAGTGACTTGTCACCACTTGTTTTAGGTTGAAATTCGATACTCTGTAAATTTTCTGTCGCAAGATGTGATCGGGCACTTTAACTTCTCAAATTCTTTCATGGGCACATAAGATAGACATAGATCATTTGTATTTGTATGTTTTACTTGAGTGTGCATTGCTTTGGTATGCTTAACTGCTTAACTCTGTTTATCTGCTATTTGTTCTACTTGTTGTAATTGTGCCTGTATCTGTTTTTTTTTGTTTGAATTGTTTGTGTATGCTTTGAAAGACCCTCTTTTGGCGAAGGAATGATGATCGTTATTCCACCATTGATTTGGAGGTTTGGAGGAGACGGAGGGTGCAAAGTTAGACTAGGGCTAGAACCCCTTAGTTAGATTACTGACATTACTGATTTAGAATAAATTTTAAGTTTAATCTGAGTGTCGGAGTTCTATGATTACCTCTGAATTTTCCGAGATCTTGTATATTAATTATGTGGGTACCTTTACCATGCTGACAACCTCCAGTTCTCATTCCATACATATTTCTGCTGTTTTTCAAATGCAGGTCGAGAGGCACCTCGTTGAGCGTTTGGAGACCTTCCTTACAAGCGAAGAGTTATCTTTTGGACTGTTATATATTATTATAGGCTATGTATATGTGTATATAGATTCTCCACATGTATATTTTGTATTTTGCCCTCTTCGATTTTGTTTACCTTTTTCTTCAAGGCTCCTCATTATGGTTTTCTTTCAACTATACGTCTTTTCTTTTAGAGGTCGTAATACCTCGTCACCTCTACTTTACAACTTAAGCATAAGGCTTTGTGTGGTAGGGTGTTACATTATGGTATCAGAGCAGTTCATTCCTATAGAGCCTGAGGGACGGACTGACTATATTTCTAGGCGTATTCTGGGTATGTGTATATGCTAATTAGGATATTTAACTGATATTTGTGGCATATTTCTTCAAGAGCATGTATGGGACTTCGAAGAATTAGACTTGAGATATTGAGACTGATTTCACCTTGATATTACTTGTTTGGTGTGAATAGGAACCAAATGATGACTCGTGGATGCGGACGCAGTCGAGGCAGAGGCCGAAATAGTAATGCGGAACCTGAAACAATTGCGAATAATCCTGTGAACTTTATGAACACCGTGGAGAACATGGTAGATGCTATGCAGGCAACGACTGAGGTCCTTGGCCAGCAAGTTAATAACAGAAACGGGGGTAACGGCATAAATGGGCCGATGACGTTAGTTACTTTTTTGAAGATAAATCCACCGATCTTTAGAGGAACCACGAATCCGACGGAAGCTGATAACTAGTTTCAGGCGATGGAACGAGCCTTGCAAACGCAACAAGTGTCGGAGGATTAGTGTATTGAGTTCGCTTCTACAATGAGATAATACTGCTATACCTTGGGATGCATTTCAATCCGAGTTGTATAAGAAATATTTTCCTAATTCAGTTAGGACAGCGAAGGATATTCAATTGTTACAAGTAAGGCAGGGTTCAATATCAATGGCGAAATACACCGGTCGATTTGAGTAACTGATTCTCTAGGATTTAATAAATTAGCTTAAAAGTTGGCCAAATCTTTTTAGATATGACTCTAAAATTAACTCTATTAATTATCTTATTTAAATTAAAGATCCTAAGAGATATCATAACTAATTTAAATCAAATCTTATTGGATTGGATAAGCTTTAATTTAAACTTAAAAGTCCTAAAATTACTACTAAGCAAATTAAAACAAAATCAAATTTTTGACAAGTTTTAACAACAAAACAAACTAAAATAAAAGAATACATAATTTCGAAATTAATTATAGATTTATGGCTTCTACTGAACTTAAAAACTAGTATTGGACTTATTGCTGTCCTTATTTAGCTTAATGGGTCTTGTGAGGGTCACTATTTCAGCATTGCTATTTTTGAGATGAATTTTTAATTTCCTTAACGTCTAAAATCGATATAGTGTAATTTTTCTAGTATTTAGATTTTTGAACATGAAAATATTATCATTTTATACCTTATCTCTAAAATAACAAAATTATCCTTCTAAACACATATTAAGATTGATGTTTATGGCTAGCAGTTTAATGACCATGACATTATAGTCCCAATGCAGTTTTTGTACTTAATTTTATTAATAATATGAATCATAATGAATTATTAGAGTTCACAAAAATTTATTCTAATATTATGAAAAACAGCTATTATTTAGAACATCAATGTTTTATGATTTAAGTGATTGCGAAAGACATGAAAAATGTTAAATGTTAAAGTAATGTTTGGAGTACATTTCATTTAATTATTTAAGCAATTTACCCTTCAAATTACATATATAATTTTTAATAATAAAACTTTATATATAACTCAGGAATAAAAAACAGAACTCAAAGGACAAATTGCCAAAAATATAGTATTACGTATCAGATTATATATAGTTCAGTAATAAAAAACGACATCAAAGGTTAAACTGCAAAAAGTGTAGTATCAGATGATGTATAGTTCAGAAATGAAAAATAGAATCAAAGAGCAAATGATCAAAAATATAGTATAAGATAGTAATATAGTATCAGATAAGATAAGGATCATATTAGAATGCAACCTATATACTCCTATCTAAGATAAGGCTAAATTCATACAAACTAAAAAAATTGGATCATCTGTCTTATTTATTATATATATTTCTTAATCTTTCTTATATATTACCTATAAATACAGAAGTAGTTAGGCCGCTCAGCCCGCTCTCCCCTTTTTTATTGTACTCCATCTACAAGTTTTCTGTTGTGGGTTTATCTGTATTCTGTGAGTTAAGAAAAATAATGAATTCCAGAATTTTTCTTGTTGTAATTCTGTTTATGGCTATTTTCATTTTCATCTCCTCTAAAGTTTCACTTGATCAAGACATGAAGGAGAAATTAGACGATACGCTAATATATATAATTTCATTCAATATATAATATGTTAACTGTTGGCCCGTTAATTTTCACTAATATACAAAAAATTCTTAATTTATACCTAGCTTAATATATCAAATTTTTAGTTTTCTTGAATTATTAAATTATGAAATTTTTTTATAAAGTTTTATTTCAAACAAGATTTCTTCTTAATTTCTAATAGCTCAGATCATCAATTAAAAATTACACTGATGATGAGCATAGTAAACATGTTAATAAACTATATAAACATGATTTCAGTATATTATTTATGATTTATTTGTTTGGCTTTTAGATGATGAGTTAAGCCTAGGTCAGTTGGTAATTAATTGTATCTAACAAACAATTTTTAGATTTTTATTTTGAAAAATTTAAAAAAAACAAGAAGAGCTGACTTTCTTCCTCTCTTAACCTTTAACCTTGTAATTTACCATTCAAATTATATGT
>NC_029794.2:135064701-135071579 GCF_000816755.2 Arachis ipaensis
TCTCGTATATTGCCTATAAATAGAGAAGATTATGCTACCCGTTTTTATTGTATGTTAAATATATTTATCTACAAAGTTTTCTGTTCTTAGTTCATCAGTGAATTGAGAAAATGTATTCTAGAGTTTTCTTGTTCTAGTTCTCTTATAATTATTTTCATTTTCATCTCTTTTAAAATTTCAAGACACGAAGGAGAGATTAGACGGTACGGTAATACATATAATCCAATATATACTATGTTAACCATAGGCTATATGATGGTTGATTTTTTACTAATATACATGAAAATCTTAATTTATATCTAGCTTAATCAATTTTTTTTTAGTTTTCTTGAATTATTAAATTATAAAAAAATTATAGTTTTATTTTATTTTTCAAACAAAATTCTCTTTTAATTTATAATAGTTCAAATCATTAATTCAAAATTACACTGATGTCTTCAATAAACATGTTAATAAACTATATAAACATAACATCAATATATTATTTATGATTTATTTGTTTTTTTAGGCGATGAGTCGCGCCTGAGGCAATTGCTAATGAGTACTCATTGTCGCTATGATTGCTGTGGTTGGATATCTTATTTCAGCCATAAGTATTGTGTTAAATGCTGCAGAGGCCTTCATCGTCATTAGATTCAAGATGATGATGATGATCAACAACTCTTTTGTCCTGATCTTGATGACAATAAACCTTATAAGTAATTAATAACATATAAGTAAACCTTATATGTGCTACAAGTGATGTTGGGTTATGTTATTTATTAATAATTATGTATGTAATAGGAACAATAAAACTCAGCTTCAAGCCTTCAATGCATGCAGAATAATATAATAATATATTATTATAGAAGAATAGTATTGTAGAAGTGAAATTCTCTCATTGTACTTATTATTACTAAATGAATAATATAATAATATATTTAATTTATTGTCTATTATGTTTTGGCTTAAATGAAACAAATGAGTTTGCAAATACTACTATTTGAATACATTTTATTGGGGTGTTCAAATTCAAACTGATCCAAATTAAACCGCTCATCCAATTCAATCCAAACCGAAAACTGATTAAAATCGCTCTAATTCATATTTGATTGGATCTATTTTTCATAACCGATCCAATCCAATCCAACTTTATTTCTATTGTTATGTTATCGTTGCCTTTTTAAGATATTGTTAAGACTTGTTATGTCATTGTTGATTATTTAAAATTTGATGTTGAGACTTGTTATATGTATTTAATTTTTTTTTATTTAAAAAACTGCAAATCCAAACCGATCCAAACCGCTTGTAATCGGATCGGATCGGATCGGATCGGATTTCCAAAAAAAGTTCATCCAATCCAAATCACACTGCACATAAATTAAGCATTCGGATCGGATAACTTTTTTCCTTAAAACCGAACCAAACCGCACCGCGAACACCCCTACATCTCATCCATCATTAATATTATGCCAAATTCAAATTGAGTGGGACACTAAATTCAAATGGGTGTATCTATATATATTTACGGAAAAGCTCTGCATACAAGCCCTAATGGCTTGTATGCCATACAAGTTCATTAAACAATAAGATCAAAATACGCGCTGCTTCAGGTACGTTGATTACACGCGCTATATAACATCGCGTGTATATCTAACTACCAGATTTAAAATATTTCTTTCCCTTTTCGTTTTCGTTATTTTGAGATTTCGTTCTTCTTCTTCTCCCGCGTTTACCCTCTTTCTTCTCCATTGTTCTTTTCTTCTCCTTTTCTCACTAGCATCTTCTTCGTTTAGGTTACCTTTGTCTCTCTCTGCAACTCGATATTCGTTTTCTATTTTTGATTTGTTGTTTTTCGAAATCAAAGTTTGATCTCCTTTTGAAGATAATGGATCATTCAACCTCAGATTGTCATATGAATGCAGGCGAAGTGGATTATGAGTCAGAATCTAACGAAGTCCCTGAGGTTTGATTTACATAGGATTAGTATGAAATTTCTTTCAGTAATTTGTATAGCACACCCTTGAAGATGCTGGAAAATTTTACAGGAACTACGCCAAGGCTGCAGGTTTCTCTACAAGAGTTCGGTGCACAAATAGAAAGGGAAACGAGATTAAGAACCAACTGATTACATGTAGCAGAGAGGGAAAATGGAAATCTAAAATATCTCCGACCGAGAAGACCAATCCGACAGCCAATTTTAGTACATGTAATTCATACATTTTGAATACAGTGCAGACAGTTTGGGTGTATATTTAATACAACCTTGGGTGTATTATTAGACTTGCGTTGGGTGTAGCAGTTTATAATTTGTGTTTATATATGCCTTGATTTTTTCCTTCATATTTTACCACCTGTAATACAGCTTTTGAATACATCACAGACAGTTTACCAGCACAGATAGTTTAACTATGGGAAAAAATATACATGGAATAGAAGTTGTTGATAAATGGCAAATATTTACATCATTTGTTCAATTTACAAACTACCAAGCAGTTGGATTACCCAGTTTCTATATCAGCAGAATTAATCTGACAAAACGGACTTAATAATATAGATGATGGCTTCGACAGCCTTATAGCACTACTCTCTCTAATTGCCCGATCTCTCTGTGTATTCATCTCACTCAATAGTATCCGGGATGCGTACTCCACTCTATAGTGGTCCACCTCCTCCTACAATTAAAAAGTATATTCTGTTTAAACAGCAATATTAATTCAGTAAAGTAATACAGAGTTATATGGTTTTAAAGACAGTTACCTGTGGCCAATTATCCCATTGATACTTCCCCTTTTTGATGTTTTCCGGCTCAATTATCTCCATCCACTTCATAACGTACACAGCGCAGTCATAGCTGAAAACGAATAAAATAAATTACAAATCTCATTTACAAAAGTTTAATGTTCAGACTCACAAATTTATACCTTGTTTTTTGGCCTGATATTTTAACATATGGTGATTTAATTTCCTTCTCCCTCTCCCCTTTCTGAAGAGGTTTCCCGCCGGCATATGTTATCAATCTTGAAAATACGTATCCCTTAAATACGAAAACAAATCAGTAATACACCCGAATGAATGTGCAAGATACATCCAACTGAATGGACAATATACACCCATCACAACTAACGAAATAGACCTATCTATTAAAGTAAAGAAGACAGAGGCAACTTACAGTGAATTTATTAATGGCCTTTCTCTCATCAGTGGGAGCTATTTTGTGTAGCAGGTCAAGTATTTGACATTTACGCTTTCTTGTATTTATCAGCCATAACCACCAATGCCCGGCGTAGCAGACAGGGGCAAAAATCTGAAGGATTGCCACACACGAACAGTGTGTTATTTTATTTTGCAAATAAGTAAATAAGCCTACTAACAAATTTAGCAAATGAAAACTTACATATGGGTGCGAAGTCAATTTTTTTCTATCTATGAAGGGAATGAAACTCGGGTAGGCTTCCACCCTGAATTCCTTTTTCGTTTTCGGTGATACGAATTCCCCTTTTGGGTGATCCGAAAGTGCCATGCACTGCAAGAATTGGAAACGAGAAATGAAATACTAAACTTACACCCAATGAAACGTGACAAATACACCCAAATCAATACAGAAAATACACCCGAAGTTCGTAGAAGTAAGACTTACCACAATATCGGGGGGGAGACAGTATATTTGTTCTTGAAATCTCTTTTCATTTTTGTTGTTGAGGATGAGGCAGATGGCAGATACAATCTAGAAATATATGCCGAAATCAATCTTACATTAATAAGCATTGTAATTGACTTTGGTGTAAAAACATGAATCTTATTATAATATTACCTGAGATTCTATATCACTTTTTGCCTGGAGGGAAGCAAGGTGCATTCTCATCAAAATGTATTTTCCTTGGCCAATCAGAGTGCACATTTCCTCATACTCGTTAGTATTGCCATCTGCATCTTCCTTCAGTCTCGTCCCCCAGATGTAGCACTTTTGTTTCATATCATCCGTAATCTGATATAATCCCCGAGGAGTTTCAAACTTTGCAGAACTTTCTCCCCCAGTCTCCCTCTGAATTTGTGGACTTGTGTTTTTTTCCTTCGTCGCGCTGCTAGCTATTCTTTGGACCAAACTGTCCAATTGTTCTATCAAATTCGCAGCTTCTGGAGATTTTTCCATTTCTGTCTCCTGCGTTGACGCCCCCTCCTGGCTTGAATCAGTCAATCCAAGACTGAATGATGGCACCCCTGGATCTGTTTTCGGAACATAGGAAGCTGTGCGTGCCATCATCAACAGGGCAGCAGCGTCTTCTGCGTCTGGATGACTGCGTCATCATATATAAGAATAAGAATAAGAATAAGAATATACAGATGATAAGCAAAGATTGATTTTAGTCTGATGAACTTACAATTTAGTTGGAGCTGGGGGAACCGTGGGTGTGGTCTCTTGAAGTTGTTTGGGGGTTTCAGGAGTGCTGCACAGTTACAAAAAATTAATCACGACGTAAAAGAAACTAATCAGGAACAATATACACCCAAACTGTTAGCTAATATACACCCAAACTCCAAACAAATATACACTCAATACTATTTCTTACGTTTCTGTAGTCCCTTCAATCTGTAGCATAGGGGTTGGTTCAAAATCTGTTTCAGCGGTTGTTTGGGATGCCGGCACAAAAACCTGAATCGGGACTCTAAACAAGAAGAAAAATGAAAGGTTAACAACGCCTTTGAAAATAATAAGGTTATAAGGTTGAAATATTATTGGAAAACTCACATTGCTAGCGCTTCGGACGGTGTCTGCTCCCTCACAACCATCATATTCGAATCAGATGGACTCAACCTAAAATACACCCAAATAAATTCAAGAAATACACCCCAACAATTCAAAAAGAAGACAGGCTTTGTTTTTTTGAGAACTTACATAATTGCAGTTTTTGCTTTTTTTTCCTGCCTTTTTTTTCTTGAATAAAATAATAAAGGGCTTTTTTTTCTAAAAAGAATATATACAGAATTAGAAGTAGAAGGGTAATAGGAAGAACAAAAGTAACGGTTATTTGAAAGAGAAATTACATGCTTTGTGACGGCTGGTTTACACTACTCTGTTCTGTGTGTCCTTGAGAGGAAGGACCATCACTTCCCAAGTTCACAGCAGGTATTCTAAAACAGATTTCATGTTATTCATACAAAATAATATTCCAACTTATTAAACAACATACACCCAAATGAATGCACAAGATACACCCAATACAACAAAGTTAATATTCCAACTTATTAGACAACATACACCCAACTTGATCCACTCAATACACCCAAATGGTACCACAAGACACACCCAATTCATGATAACAAGATTTTATTAAATAATAAAGCTTCTTACGTTTCAGACGACACATAGCGACCTTCTGTCGATCGCAGGTCAGGTTGGTTCTCGCTGCGAAACAAGAAACAATTATTAGCATACAAAACACAACAAAATATGAAATAGACAGCCCATCAAGACATACCCCTCTGCAGCAGATTTATCAACATTTTGCCCTAGCCATTCATCCAGTTCGTCACTTGATATTTCGTATGTCTCACTACATTCATAAAAGAAGATGTTAACAAAAATAATTACGACGATAGACGGTAATATAGCTTACGAGGTACTGTACCCGTCAAAGTATTGGTCTTCTTTAGGAGGTGAATCCTCCACGAGAACTTTTTTCTTTTTTGGTTGTGTTCTGGGTGGAAAAAAAAGAGTACCAATCAGAAATAAAAAATTAATTTTATCACAGAATATTATGCAAAGAAGTGCTTACTTTTTTGGTGTTGTTTTTGTTTTTTTCTTCTCCTTCTCCTTCTCTGCAGGTGATGATTCTTCACTCCTATAAGTTAATAACAGACACTTCAGTTAATACACGAGATCTTTATAATGAAGCCAAAAGAAAGGAGTAATAATTTCAGGACATTACTCATCACTTTGTTCATATTCAGATTCTGAATCAGAATCTGGCTCCTCTTGCCTCTGCTTTCTTTTTCTGGAGTCCATTCTGGAAGGCAAACAGTGATTATTTAGAACATACTAAAAATACACCCAAGGTGATCAACAAGATACACCCAACTTGAAAAAGAAATTACACCCAAGTATGGTACTTACTTTTCCCCCTTTCTTGCTGAATCCTCCGAGTCTTGTTGAGTCTCAGACTCAGAGGTAGAAGTGTCACTGTCAGTAGCTGTTTCTGTCTCCGAAGACGATGTTGGACTCGCCTTCCTTTTTTTTGTTTTTTTGATTTCTTGTTTTTTTTCTTTTTTTTCTTTTTCTTTCATTTTTTGTCTTGCTCTTGTCTCCGCCATCTTCACAATCCCCTGAAACATGAGATATTTTAGCTAGCAGCATTCAGGTAAATAAAATACAAGCAACATATTATGTTTACTTACCAAAGTTTCTTCTTTTTCTGCAGTCATTCTTTCCACCAACTTCTCCTTAGTCCAGTTGGCAGATATTTTGAACTTTGATTTTTGCTCGAAAATGGGAGGGTTTCCTTGGTTTCGAAGCGTTTTGAGAAGTGGAAGAAGTGGAGGAAGTGGAAGAGTTTTCCATACGTAACGGTTGTAGTGTTGAGCGCGTGATTTTGACGCGCCATGTTATGCTTCCTTATGCGCGTGTCTTCGATTTGGGCTGGGCCAACTTGGATGCTTGGATACTTGTATGTGTAGCAGGCCCGATATATTTATATTTACTAAGAGCAAAGATCTTTGTTATTACTCAACATTTGACTTACATGGATGCAATTCAAAGACATCTCTGCATTCGATTGGGACAACTCTAAGAAGAGTCAAAAAACGAAGAAAAAAGATAGCAATTGTTAAAGATTGAAATCTCAACAATCCTTAGGTAGCTAAATAATTTGGATTAATCAAATAATTTACTTATTTATTAG
>NC_029794.2:135071615-135072077 GCF_000816755.2 Arachis ipaensis
CAAATTAAATAATATTATTGTAAAAAAAATAACACCATAACTAGTGGAGACTCGCCAAAAAATGATGTATAATATCTAGAATATATTATATGATGTATAATATCTAGAATCTATTATATATGTAGGGATAGAATGTAGGATCTAAATCCTCAATTGTATCTAAAATGGAAAGAAGAGGAGATGAGTCATACAGCCAAATAAGAATAGGATATCATAATCTAACTTTTAGATATTTCTTTCTATTAACTTAAAAAATAATTCATATTTTGAGCATAGTTTTTATAATTCAATGGATGGAAGATAGAATAGAAAGAAAGGAACATGGAGACACGATAGGAGAGTACAATTACATCATAATAATGCACAATTATGTTATATATACTTGTAGTTTATTTTGTTTTGGTTGCTCTAGATTTTATTAAAGTTTAATTTGGTAAAATTTTTACTTTTCGAAAACAATTT
>NC_029794.2:135072190-135073780 GCF_000816755.2 Arachis ipaensis
AAATAGCATTTTTGTTTAATTTTAAGGAAAACTTCAAGTAATAATTGAAAGAAAATTGAATTGATTCGGATCTATTATTGTAAAATAAAAAAGTTGAGTAAAATTTGTATATCCAGAAATTTGAAAATTATTAGACAACATTAAGTCATTAACAGATGTTATAAAAAAAGAAGTGAAAGTAGTTAATACTTATTGAAAAAGTATAGGGGGCAATATTTTTGTTGAAATTTGGCCGACACTTAATCATCAAAAGAAAAATGATTAATCTTATATCATTAGATGTCATCTCACACTATAAAAAATATTAATAATGACTAATTGATAACTAAACATCACAAATTCTGCTGACCCCTAGCACTCATATTTATTTTATAAAAAGCAACCGCTGCAAATGGTTATAACTAAATTTTGTAAAAAAATTTCTATCATGCCGAAAAAATTATTTATAATTTTCCTAACCACGCTAACAGAATATCTCCCTTGATATAAAATAATGTCACTACTAGCTTGTAAGCGGTGCAAGCAACATATATATTTCCAAATATTGTTTTGACTATAGAATAGAATATCTTAGTTTCACACGTTCGGTTACATATACATTATCAATGAGGAGAATAATGTAGGGTTCTTGCATTGTATCATTTATATATCTTTATTTCATGCCCATATTTTCACGCACCGATAATTAATTAATTGAATATTTGTCATATTGCAATGACTTCAAAACTTGCATTGCATTTTAGATTTGTTATATTATATCATCATCATATGAATTTACACATTCATGCAAAAATTAGGAATTTGACCATTACTTGTGATAACACGGAAATATAGAGAAATTAATAATGAGGAAATGGACAAGGTTTTTTTGAGTGATCATTTTGAAACTCTTCATTTCAAGATAAGAATGAATTAAATCAAACTATAATAATCTAATAATAATAATCCTCCATGAAGCAAATTAAAGAAATTGATTGCCTATATATAGAGAGAGAATTGTGATCCACTTTATTTTCATCATCATCAATATTTACGTTTTTATTAATCAAGAATTATACTGTATACCAAAATCAACCACGAAAGTTAGTCATCAATATAAAATATATGTTAGAATATAAATATACATTAAAAATAAATTAAACTACACATGTATTTATACACAAATACATTAATGGCTGATTTTAGTATACAAATAGTATTTTTGATTAATCAATGATAGTTGCAAAAATGGGTTGCAAGGCTTTTCTAATTCTAGCTATGTTAATGGCCACCATCTTTGTGGCATCTACCGATGAAGTAGCACCAGGAGACTTAGATGAGAAATTTGAACAAAATGATGGTTTAAAAATNNTTATTACTATTATTATTATTATTTGTTGCTGTTGAGAGAGCTTGAGATGAAGAGCGTGGCCTTTAACTTGATGCTTGTGACAAGGGGTCAAAGTGGTGTTCGTAATAATAATAATATTATTATTATTATAGATTGAATGTTTAGGATTTATAATTTAAGATTTATGGTTAAGGATTGATGCATTTTAGATTTGGAGTTAGAGTTTAGGGTATGTTTTTGAAAATTTAAGATTTTAGGTA
>NC_029794.2:135073953-135074667 GCF_000816755.2 Arachis ipaensis
ATTCAAAACATGGTTTTTTTTTTTGGTTTCCCACGGTATCCCCCAACCCGGCACGTCAAGGACTAATCCGTCGCGATACTGAGCTCCATTTAAGGGTTTGTCGCTGGCCAATGGGTTGCTGCATGCACAAAGTGGGATTCGAACCATGGTTTAATTGCAAAATTAAATGTATTGTCCGTTTAAAAATGAAAAAAAAAATACCTTCCATAGCTTAAACCCAGCCCATTTCTTTCCAAAAATTGATTTGTTTTAGACAAAAAAATCCAAATAACTAATCATCATATTATATGCAAAACTAACGCTAATTAATTAAGCATAACTTGGCCCACATTTCATGTCAATTCTAGAATACTACAGCACTTGTCGGACCAAGTAGGGACCAATGTAAACACGTATTTTCTTCTTCTGCTTCCACCACATTTCAGTAGGTGAGGAAAAAAATTTGTTTCTGCACAGTAGCATTACCCTAAATAAATATGTCATAAAAAAAAGTTTGTAAACTTGTGTAATTTAATAATTAAAATTGTGACCCGTTTGACCATATTTGTTGGTAAGATAAAATATAATGATAATATAATTTTTGGATTGAAAATTAAATGTTAATTTTTCTTACGAAACTAAACACCATTTCTTAAAAATTAATTGTCAATAACAATAAAAAATTTTATCAAAGTAAGAGTTTGTAAAGTAATAAATAAATTTGTCTCTATATGA
>NC_029794.2:135074703-135080653 GCF_000816755.2 Arachis ipaensis
AATAAACTAATAAATTAATAGTTAAAGCGGTTTGATGATTGATTCGGTTTTTAGAAACTTGCTAAAAACAAAAAAAAAATTGACTAAAGTAACAAATACTTCTTTTTTTAAGTTAAAAAATTATGGTTAACATATAAGGTTATTATTATTTTTCGAAATTATTAAGTCTATATTTGAGTTTGTTTTGTTTTCAAAATTTGTTAAAAGATTTAATTTAATTCTGATTTGTTTGATAGTATTTTTTAAATTTTAAATTTAAATCAAATATGATCTAATCTAATGAAATTAAATTTGATTTTTAAATTTGATTTTAAATTTGATTTTAAATTAGTTATTATATCTTTATAATTTTAATAAAAATGTTTCTAATATGAAAAACATGTTAAATTGAAAAATCAAAGGTTCCCTCCAAAATCCACCCAGAGAAAGTTGTGTCCATAAATATTAAATACACGATCATCACTTCATTCCTTAATTCCACTGTCAAATATATTGTTGTCACCTCTTCCTCTTGCGTGTAGTGTTATTTTTTCTGCTTCTTATATCTATATACAAAAAACTTCAATTTGATCCCAACTATTAACACAGGTGTTGAATTCACTGAAGATGTTGCTATTTCTTGTTCGTTGGTGGATTTATGTGTTTGTGCTGTTAAATTCAGGAGCTGTTAATAGTCAAAATTACCGAACTGTTAGAGACAAAATCCTTCCATTCAACAAAGTTGTTGTCGATTCTTTGGGACATGGCAACTTCTCTACAATTCAATCTGCCATTGATTCTGTCCCTTCCAACAATAAGTATTGGATTTTAATCAATGTCACTGCTGGTATTTACAGGTAATAAATTCAATATTCTTTTGCTCTACAAAAAAATAGTAACTTTTTTTTGTCAAGAATAGATGTTGTAGCTTGCCTTGCATCCTGGAAAAACTGTCCAACAGAATAGTCTGATAAATAATAATTAGTTTTACCTATAGAAAAAATATGAGATGAACTAATATGCAGTACCTTCAGATGAACTAACAGGAGCTGTTAATGTTAAAGCAGTTAAAATTCTTGAGATGGGTTGAATTTTTTGCAAGCAATGTATTCCATGCCTTGTCTAAGACACACCCATCATAATATTTACACATGACCACCACATCCAAACTATTCATATTTGTATTATTAGTCATTGAACTTCACATTTTGGTTACCAATTATTATAGTTGGGTGGAAAAAGAAAAGTTCATGTCGCCCATTCTGTTTTATGTGAAAATAACTTACGTGTAATTTTCATATAATATTTTTATGTAAATAGAGATGTTTTCAGATCAAATATTATTTACTATTATTTTGAGTTGTGGCATGTAACTCTTTTATTTAATTTGACTTGAGAAATTTAGTGTTACAGGGAGAAAGTGACGATTCCAATTGATAAACCATACATAATATTGAAGGGAAGTGGAAAGATGAGAACGTGGGTTGAATGGGATGACCATAATACAACAGCTCAGAGCCCCACGTTCCAATCCGATGCTGATAATAGCTGCAATGATAAGTGGGAACAAGTCTTATTTTTATAGAGTTGGATTTTTCGGATTGCAAGATACTTTGTGGGATAATTATGGAAAACATTACTATAAATTTTGTACTATTGAAGGTGCTGTTGATTTTATTTTCGGTGCTGGCCAGTCATTATTTGAGGTAATTAAATTTCATTCAAATATAAAATGTGCATGCTATCGTATTTATTATTATTATTGTTAAAATAACATTTTTTTAGTAGTAAGAACATCTTTAATACTTACTTTTATTTTAAGTCTTATAAATGCTACATAAATATTTATAGAATTATATATCATAAAAATTGATTTGAGATTTAATGTGAAATTTATATAAAAAATATATATATGAATCTAATTTTATTTATAAAATTATATATTATAAAAATTGATTTGAAATTTAATGTGAAATTCATATAAAAATATATATGAATTTAATTTTAATAATACTTTTTAAATAATGTTAAAATTATTTAGCCATGGTAACATAAAAATAGATTGAATGAGAATTGATGATTAATTAAATGTATTATTATGTTGGTAATGGCAGAGGTGTAGCATAAATGTGATTGGAAGGGCATTAGGAAAATGGTTTGTAGGATATATAACAGCACAAGCAAGAGAAAATCCAAAAGATTCAAATGGATTTGTGTTCAAGAATTGCAATGTCTCTGGAAATGGTTCTACCTTTTTGGGAAGACCTTGGAGACCTTATGCTAAAGTTCTTTTCTACAATACAAGTATGGCCAACATTATTCAACCCGCTGGTTGGGACCTATGGGATTCCTCTCAACATGAGTAAGACTCTATCACTATGCTAATCATTTTATTAACAATATTATTAATTCATGTTAAATACAAAGCAAAAATATCAATGTGACTTAGTTCATAATATTTTAAAAATTATAGTTATGTATTAAATATTATGTAAATACATGATTTTGATTTGACCATCATATAAAATATTATTTTTTTGTAGGAATAACATTATGTTTGCAGAGTATGGCAATTTTGGACCAGGTTCTAATACCTCCAAACGAGTAAATTGGACTACAACGTTGGATTTAAAGACGGTTGATATGATGACAAATATAAGTTTCATAGACTCTGAAGGATGGGTTCATCAATACCAACAGTTTTAGAAAAAACAACATTATCAATAGTTGTAACATTATCAATAGTTGTAACAGTCTAATAACTATGTTTTGGGTACGCTTACGAAACGTTTCCTAATATAAGCACCTTATAACCTTAATGAATTTTTCCTTTTCATAAACGTTAATTGATATGTGGATCAGATGATACGCGGGTAGGACAACTTTAATCTTAAAAAAACTGTAATCTATATTAAGAGCTAAGTGGTAGTTTTTATGCAAAAAACTATGAAAGAATACTCAATGTTATTATAAAGCATGTTTCTATACCAAGTGTAGAAAATTTTCCCATGTGAAGCAATATGTTCCAAATTTTTCAGCTTCCTTTTTTTATGTACTTGAAACACTTCCAAAATTCACAATAGTTACACCATTATTATAATTAATTCACCAACTGAATAAGAAAAAATACTTGATAATCTTATTAGGAATCATTAATGTTTAATATAAAAATATGTTTAACCTACTTTTGAGATTTAAACATTTTTCAAGATAAGACAAAATCTGCACAAATATATTAAATCAAAATTGATAATATTCTCAGTTTCTATTCCAAATAAATTATTGTGCTAGCTAGAGAAAAAAAAACCTTACAGATGAAATCTTATTTTTTTGTACAAATGCTATTAAAACTTCAGTATAATTTGTAACCCAAACACCGTTATTTGTCAAAATTGTTGTAGTTTAATATTTTTTAATTAAAAATTGAGCCAAAGTTGTTATTATTTAACATTATTTTTAAACTATCATTTATTTTTTTAAATAAAATTTAAGATAATCTAAAACGTTAAATAAATTAAATACTTAATTACTATGTATTATCATTAATATTAATTAATAATATTATGATGTTGAACAATGAACACATACTTGTGAATAAATAATTTATTTATATTACATTAATTTCTTTAGCACAGTATATTATTTTTTTTTTCTTAAAAAAGGTTAAGGTTGTCTAAATTTTTCAAATGATAATAAATATAACTCTTTATATTGTTAATGATCCAGACCACAAATGATACCCTAGTGGGCATGATCTTCCTGGGAATAAGTTTATACATGGAAGCAAAGAGTTATGAATCAAGAAAAACACAAACAACAGCGATAGTGATGCTTAATGCAAAAAAAATTAGAGCTTACAAATCAGTGGAGGAGATGCTTCAAACTAATTCAGACACTTCATGGGGGAATCGATTTCATTCCCTTCAACTTCCAATACCCAAATTAAGCGATGCCAATACATCCAATCCACTTGACTTTGTTTTGGAGGCCCACAAAATCATTATTGGGCTCAGAAATTCTTTGGTCCATCCTTCTAGCGGTTTGATTTTGGGAATGCTGGACAAAATTAAAGGCACAGAGGTTTATTGTAGCTCAACATTTCTTGTCCCAAAAAAAAAGAAGTTTTTATTTTGAGTAAATCTCAAATCTGTAAAGCAATTTGGGTTAATCGAGTAATTAATTTATTTGTCTACTTAATTAAGTGTCGAAGTTCAGTTCGAATTCCACTTTATAAATATAGCAACTTATTAACCAATGATAGATCCTTAAATAGATTAGTCATAAACCTGCCAGATTGAGAGATACAATGGCAAAAAGAATAAAAAACTCCTTAAATCAGTTTAGTAGTGCTTCTAAAGTTTTTTTTTTTACCTTTAATTATTCGTTTTTACTATTATTAACTTTTTACTTTTTTAATCCCTTCTCCTTAAATTTGGTGTAAAGTTTATATTTTCGAGAAATAAAAAAATATTAAAAAAGTCTGTCATAAGAAAAAATATTTTATAATAATATTTTTATTGACTAAATGTATATATTTTAAAATATTTATTTATACATGCCAAAAATTTGAAAGATAAAGACTATATAAAAGCAAAAAAAATAAGAAACTAAAGCTAAAGCATATTTTATGGTTTAAGTGATTCGTGGAAGGTATGAAAAATATTAAATATTAAAGTAATGTTTGGAGTACATTTTATTTATTTATTTAAGCAATTTACCTTTCAAATTACATGTATGATTTTTAATAATAAAATTTTATATATAGCTCAGGAATTAAAAAACAGAATTCAAAGGACAAATTGTCCAAAATATTGTATTACGTATCAGATTATATTTATATATAGTTCAGTAATAAAAAACGACATTAAAGGGCAAACTGCAAAAAAAAAATATAGTATCAAATGATGTATAGCTTAAAAATGAAAAATAGAATCAAAGAGTAAATGGTCAAAAATACAGTATCAGACAGTAATATAGTATTAGATAGTATCGAATAAGATAAAGATTACGTTAGAATGTAAACTATATATTCTTATCTAACATAAGGCTAAATTCATACAAATCAGAGAAATTAGATTGTCTGTCTTGTTTGTTATATATATTTCTTACTCTTTCTTATATATTGCCTATAAATACAGAAGTAGTTAGGTCCCTTTCCCTTTTTTTTTTTTTTATTGTACTCCATCTACAAGTTTTCTGTTGTGGGTTTATCTGTGAGTTAGAAAAAATAATAAATTCCATAATTTTTCTTGTTGTAATTCTGTTTATGCCTATTTTCATTCTCATTTCCTGTGAAGTTTTGCTAGATGAATCTGTTAACTATTGGCCCGTTAAGTTTTTACTAATATATCAAATTTTTAGTTTTCTTGAATTATTAAATTATGAAATTTTTTTATAAAATTTTATTTTATTTTTCAAACAAAATTTCCTTTTAATTTCTAATAGTTCAGATCATTAATTAAAAATTACACCGATGTGCATAATAAACATGTTAATAAACTATATAAACATGATTTCAGTATATTATTTATGATTTATTTTTTTGGTTTTTAGGTGATGAATTGCACCTATATCAGTTGATAATTAATTGTATCTAACAAAAAATTTTAGATTTTTATTTTGAAAAATTTTTAAAAAATAAGAAGAGCTCACTTTCTTCCTCTCTTAACCTTTACGTTTGCTCTCTTAACTTTTATTTATATAATTTACGGTTCAAATTATATGTATGATTTTTAATAAAAAAAAGCTTTAAATATAACTCAAAAATAAAAGATAAAATTAAAAGATAAACCGTCAAAAATATAGTATCAAATTATATGCATCTCAAAAATAAAAGATGAAATTAAAGATAAACGACCGAAAATATAGTATCAGATAAGATTATAAGAATGAATTAGAATGTAAATTATATATTCATATCTAAGATAAAATTAAATTAAATTCATACAAATTAAAAAAATTGGATGGTCTG
>NC_029794.2:135080723-135098108 GCF_000816755.2 Arachis ipaensis
ACGGTACAATAATATATATAATTCAATATATAAAATATGTTAACCATCCGCTAACATATTATTGTAAACACTTCTTTGATTTTTTACTAATATTATGGGAATCTTAGTTAATATCTAGTTTAATCAATTTTTTGTTAGTTTTCTTGAATTATTAAATTATGAAAACAAATTCTAGTTTTATTTTATTTTTCAAATAAAATTCTCTTTTAATTTATAATAGTTTAGATCATTAATTAAAAATTACACTGATATCTACAATAAACATGTTAATAAATTATATAAACATGACTTCCAGAAATTATTTTCTTTATGAAAATTACGGTGGTGTATTGGCCAAATATTGAAAATATAGGTATATTTTTCAGTGCTGGAATTCAGTTTAAACACGGTGGGAGGCATGTTGACAGTGTCTCAAAAGTGTGTCAGACAATGAAAACACTCATGTGGACGTGGTGAAGTGGATTGGAGAGACGTGTGGTAGAGCCCTACCTACACCAGGGGCGTGCCTTTGAATCTTGCCAGTCCAGCAGAGTCTTCGCTCCTTTCCAAGGCGCATGGAGCAACACGGAGGGGGCATGTTGAAGGTGGTCTGCATACAGGAGACAGCCCCCACTCCGATAATCAGCAATGTTCAAAGCTCCTCTATAAATTGAGCTCCTGAACTATTTCTCATGCATGAATGCTTCATATGTTCATTGTGAGAGGAGAAGTTGAGAGAGTGAAGATAAATATTTTTTGTGTTGTTAAATACTTCACAAGTTGATCGTGATAGAAGTAGTTGAGAGGTTGAAGAAGAGTGTTAGAGTTAGAGTTGTTTGAAAAAAAATTTATATAAAAAAAATTATTAATTTGTAGTGTTTAAAAATGGTACGTAATTATTCTTATTATTGAAATTTATGTATTTTCGAAAATAAATATTATTTGTACTAATTATATTTATGTATAATATTTAAATAAGTAAATTTGTTTTATAAATAAATAGAAATAACAATATTTTATATTGATATAAATTATAATTATAAATATTTTTTTAATAATTTTTATTTATTTAAACTAATATTTAGTGAATAAATATATTTTTGTTGAACCAGCCAAACAGGAATTTGATGGTTCGTAAACTGGATCCGCCGATGACGTGGAATCCGATGGTTGAAAATTATTTACGCTCAATGGGATTCTATCACGTTTCTAGAATTGGGTTGATAAGAGGATTTTACCCCTTATTAGCTGCTTTGGTAGAAAGGTGGAGGCCAGAAACTCATTCGTTTGTATTGCCGGTGGGTGAGGTTACTGTGACACTGGAAGATGTCGCTCATATATTTGGCTTACCCATTGATGGAGAGCCTGTGAGTGGATGGACAGATAGTAGTAGCGACTTCGTACAGAGTCAGAGCATCGCGATATTCGGTCACCAACCGGCTCTCAGTAGTTCTTCGAAATCTTATATTAAGTTGGGTTGTGTTCGGACTATCAGAGACGCAGAGCCATTGGATACCAAGGAGTCTATTAAAAGATATGTCAGATGCCAGATATTTTGTTTGTTGGGTTCAACCCTATTCACGGATAAGTCGACCGCATATGCCATGCGAAGTATCTACCATTTCTTCACGATTTCGAGCGGATCCATACTTATAGTTGGGGTCAGCATGTCTCGCACATCTTTACAGAGTACTATGTCGTGCATCACGGTATGATACTAAGGAGATGGATGTCCCTCTTAATTTGTTGTTTGTTTGGGCATGGGAGCGACTGCCGTGTATTACGCCTGTACCCAGACAGTCCCTTCCACCAGCTGAGATGCCAGTTGCCATGAGGTAACAATTCCTATTTTAGTCATACATTATATTGAGAATGCATATTTGATTGACGTAATATGTTTTTTAATTTTTTCGATGAATCGTGTTTCAGGTGGAGTCATTCGTATCGGAGCAAAGCTTGGTTATCGAAGACCATAGAGGTATTTAGGAAGGAGATAGACAACATGGACGAGGTAAATATTTAAGGGTCATGTGATTATCGTATCTAAACACTAAAATTATCGTATCCAAACATTAATATTCTAATATTATCTGGCAGTTTGTGTGGCGGCCGTACGAAGGGTTGATCATACCCGATGAGTTACATGGACATCTTGAGGTATGTCACATCGTTGCTCCGTTATTGTCATTCGAGTGTGTCGAATGGCACCCTGCGAATCGAGTGATGTGCCAGTTTGGCTATGCACAGCCCCCGGCAGTAGCAAGAAAAATTCCACTAAGAGAGCATTGCATCACTCTTCGCGGAGTGCAGCTTTATGACTGGACAGTTTTACATGGGAGATAGATAGAGGAATGGAACAACCGCCGTAACACTCGGTTATGGGATCTACACCCCCTTCCGACTTGGGACTTTAGACCGTCGATAGAGCACCGGGATTGGTACGTGAGTTTGTACGTACATCTACTGAGATTGTCAGAGCACGTTCCTCAGCATCCACAGCCACATCCAGGACAAATATAGAGTAATTAAATCCAGCACGCTTGCATTCGTGAGTCTCGGCAATATGTTGACAACAAGTTTTTGCAAGTGCGGAACTTTGAATGCCCTTAAGAAGTTGCTACCGATGTGCCTTATACAAAACATCCACCATGCTCTCGGAGGTTGCCAATCACCACTGGAACGATTTACTGCTGCCCGGATTGACTCATGTCGATCTGAGATCATACCGACACTGTCTTTTCTAACAACATGCCTTCGTAGATTTCTTAGAAAGAAGTGTCACGCATCAGCTGTCTCGCCCTCCACCAGGGCAAAGACGATAGGCACAATGTTCTGGTTCCCATCTTGTGCAACAGCAACTAGAAGTGTACATTTGTATTTTTTGTACAGATGTGTGCCGTCAACTTGAACTAGAGGCTTGCAATGCTTGAACGCTCTAATGCATGGATTGAAACTCCAAAATACGCGGTGAAGTATTTTGACACCATCCGCCTCCTCAGTCCCATTGTACAGTGGTCGTGTTTCTATTTGGACTATTGAGGCAGGCATCTTCTGAGTCATGACCGAGAGCCACCATGGCAAAGCTTGATAAGAATCCTCCCAACCACCGAAAACTTTGGCTATGGACTTCTGCTTTGCCAACCAAGCCTTTCGGTAACTGATGGTGTAGTTAAACCTTGACTGGACTTCTGCAATTATAGATTTGACCTTGATAGACGGGTCACTCTCAACCAATGGCATTATAGCCTCCGCAACTGTGTCCGAGTCTAACTTGGAATGATCCTGTAAAATCGTTCCCATGGTGCATGTGTGCCTGCCGTTGTATCTCCGTATCTCCCAACAACCTTTTTTTGGTATCAAACTGGCTCGGATAAGCCAGTCACACCCACGCCCATACGTCTTGCATTTTGCATAGAACATCAATGGTTCGGACTCGTAAACATTGTAGTCGACTCCTCTAGAGATAGTGTAACTTCTGATTGCTGCAACGACAGACTTTCTAGAACTATACTCCATTCCTATCCTGAACTCTCCGTCCTCAGGATCAGCAACACCTATAAAAAGCAGAAATCATCATTCATTGATCCATCCGAAATATAAATTTACAAAAACATATTATTCACTCATCACGTACCTATATTTGCATATTCCAAAAATTCCGGTGCATTCATCGCGTCAAGATCCAAATTACGCATAAAAGGTGGGACGTTCATCGGTTGACTGACTGCGGGGTGAACCACCACATTCTCCACTTCTGCTTCGACTCCCACATCACCATCCTCGTCTTCATCGCCAGCTTCATAAGTGGCTTCGAAGTCCTCTTCGCTGTCACTGTTCATTCCTTTGTACACTGCATCTCTATCATCCTCTATATCTAAATCATTTTGAATTTCATCTGCCTCTACGTCTTCAAACTCAACATACAGCTCAATCTGTGGCTGTCGCAATTGAGTTTGCCGGTGAATCTGGAACATATTTTGCATACTCTCCTCATCAGTGATCGGCATGATATCAAACAGTATTAGACCACCAAAGACTATAACCGGATTTCGGTACAATATACTGCTCACTTTCCTCAATATACTGTTCTCCATACTTTGACAGAGACCGTTTTAAAGCTCCATAAACGACATGGTGCATGGAACCACAAACGAAAACGAATTCTGACACACAAACCTCACTCCCTCATGAGTATTTCGTATAATCTCACTATTGCGATATACTATCATGCATGTTTGCGGCACCCTCCATTACACTAGCAATACACTCAAAGAACACTCTTCCTCACAATGAAAATAGTTCCGGACTTTGCCTTATATAGATGAAGTACTCAGCACGCCCACCCCCATGTTGCGATCACCAACCAACCAGCCTTCGACACGTGTAGCACGCCCCCATGCTGGCTCAGCACGTCCCCCATGCGTTGTAGTCTCATACAATCAGACTTTGCCACGTGGCATTCACGCCCACCCATGTGCTGACTCAACACGCCCCCCATATGTTGTAGTAACACGTACCCCCACGTGTTGAAAGTATCTTCTGACATCACCAATCTACAAATACACATACTGCACCCATTTTAAACTCAAACACCAATTTTAATCCCATAATCAAATTATTTTGCCCATGAGCCTTCGACACGTGTAACACGCCCCCATGCTGGCTCAGCACGTCCCCCATGCGTTGTAGTCTCATACAATCAGACTTTGCCACGTGGCATTTACACCCACCCATGTGCTGACTCAGCACGCCCCCCATATGTTGTAGTAACACGTACCCCACGTGTTGAAAGTATCTTCTGACATCACCAATCTACAAATACACATACTGCACCCATTTTAAACTCAAACACCAATTTTAATCCCATAATCAAATTATTTTGTCCATGACTTCAGTATATTATTTATGATTCATTTATTTGTTTTTTAGGCGATGAGTCGCACCTGGGACAGTTGCTAATGAATATTCGTTGTCGTTATAGTTACTGTGGTTGAATATCTCATTTCAGCCATAGGTATTGGGTTAAATGAGGCCTTCATCATCATTATACTCAATATCATGATGATGATCATCAACAACTCTTTTGTCCTGATCTTGATGTCAATGAACCTTATAACTAATTAATAACATTAAGGTTTATATATGCTACAAGTGTTGCTGGGTTATGTTATTTATTAATAATTATGTACGTAATAGGAACAATAAAACTCAGCTTCAAGCCTTCAACGCATGCAGAATAATATAATAATATATGAATAAGTATAGGGAACTAATGGCCTAAACGTACAATATGTATAATGGAGGTTTAGGAAGTATTAGAGATATGACCATTAGTATTACATTGTCCTATCAGATTATGCTTTTGGGATGAGTGGTTTCACGATATGGTATTAGAGTTCTAGATCCGAAAAGTCAAGAGTTCGATTTTTGGTGAACCCAAAATCAAGAGTTTGATTCTTGGTGAATTCCAAAATCAGCTTAAGCTTTTAGGATGAGTAATTTTATGACATGAGATGTTTATTATCCCTGGTATATGGTTATTCTGGATAGTATGAGTAATATTTTATTTTTTTCATAGACCAAAAATTTAGCCCATTATACACATTGTACACTTAGACTATTAGCTCTCTAGCAGTACTTATAATATATTATTATAGAAGAATAGTATTGTAGAAGTGAAATTCTCTCATTGTACTTATTATTACTAAATGAATAATATAATAATATATTTAATTTCTTGTCTATTATGTTTTGGCTTAAATGAAATAAATGAGTTTGTAAATACTACTATTTGAGTACATCTCATCTGTCATAATATTATGTCAAATTTAAATTTAATGGGACACTAAATTCAAATTGGTGTATCTATATATATTTATATTTACTAAGGGCAAAGATCTTTGTTATTACTCAACATTTGACTTACATGGATACAATTCAAAGACATCTCTGCATTCAATTGGGATAACTCTTAAGAGGAGTTAAAAGATGAAGAAAAAAGATATGAATTGTTAAAGATTGAAATTTCAACCATCCTTAAGTCGCTAAATAATTTGGTAGTTAACTTATCGAATATCATTTTATTTATATTGTAATTCATTGGATATTGGCTAACAACAAATTATTAGAAACTTTGATTCATAACTGATTATATCGAATTAAATAATATTGTGAAAAAAAAACCATAACTAGTGGAGACTCACAAAAAAAAATGATGTATAATATCTAGAATCTATTATAGATGTAGGGATAAAATGTAGGATCTAAATCCTCAATTGTATCTAAAATGGAAAGAAAAGGAGATGAGTCATACAGCCAAATAAGAATAGGATATCATAATCTAACTTTTAGATATATTTCATTCCACTAACTTAAAAAATAATTCATATTTTGAGCATAGTTTTTATAATTCAATAGAAAGAAGATAGAATAGAAAGAAAGGAACATGGAGACAAGATAGGAGAGTACAATTACATCATAATAATGCACAATTATGTTATATACTTGTGTTTATTTTATTTTGGTTGCCTTAGATTTGATTAAAATTTGATTTGATAAAATTTTTACTTTTCGAGAATAATTTATCAAAAACCCGTTAGTTTCTAATTTGAAACTTTTTTATTATTATTAAAACAAAGTTCTACTATTCATGTTAGGGAAGGAGAGGTTGGAATTTAAAAGGTGTTCATATCCTGACCCAATGATAAGGCCCAGGTCCAAATAAAAGACCCAATCTGAAAGGTTGAGCCTCACATTGCGCCGACCTTCCTCCTATGAAGTCGGCTCTTACCACGACTTACCCTAAAGAAGTCGGGGACGGGAGTTAGCTGGCAGATAAACACTCGTTTAAATGAGTAACTGCCCCTAGAATTTCTCTAACCACTTCCAGGGATCATATCTTAACCTCCCTAAGATAAAGGGACGGTTACCACCCTAAAAAGGTGGCACTACTTCAACGGTGGTTATTGGTTCACCACTATAAATACACTGACACCCCTCAGGTATCACTAAGTTCCAATACATTCTAAACCTGCTTAACCTCATGCTAACTTAGGCATCGGAGTGTCTTTGCAGGTACCACCCCCCATTCACTCATACTCACAAGTCGGACGGAGGCCCACAAAGCGCAGACCAACTCGAAGGCTTCCTTCCTCAGACGATTGGGCCAACCTAGCAAGTCCAGCCCAACAATCTCCGGTTACCCATCGTAACATTGGCGCCGTTACTGGGGAACTCGAGAGATCAACCAGTGATGGCGGACAGATCCCCTGAAGAGGGTCATGTGGAGACAGATTCCAAACAAGAGAATCTGGATACCAGAAATAATGACGCAGACCTAGCCCTCCATCAGGGAACCAACGACCAGCATAGAGAGGGTACCTCTGGAGTCAAAAATCTGAAGGTGAATTCCTCAGAAGGGCGCGAATCGGAAAAAGATGGACCGTCCCATGCAACTGAACTTATGGGATTAGTTCATCTCCACCAAAGCCGCCTGGAACAACTGGAGCAGGAACGGGAGCGACAAAGGGAAACGGAAAAGAACCTAAGAGAGGAGATGGAATGACGAAAAGAGTTAGAAAGAAAACTCTTGAAGTTGAAATCCTCCCTCAAAAGTTGGAGCTCCTGCGACGATCGAGAGGAGTCGCCCCCAGGAGGGGAGGACCCCTTCAGCGAGGACATAATGAGGGCAAAAGTTCCGAGGAACTTCAAAAGCCCCGATATGGACCTCTACGACGGAATCACAGATCCGAAGCATCACTTAAGTAATTTCAAAAGTCGGATGTACCTGGCTGATGCTTTTGACGCCACGCGATGCAAAGCTTTCCCGACTATCCTGTCGAAAGCAGCGATGAAGTGGTTCGACAGCCTCCCCCTGAGGTCAGTCACCAGTTTTGAAGACCTCTCAAGGAAGTTCTTGATGAGGTTCTCTATTCAGAAGGACAAAGTAAAACATACGCCAAGCCTCCTGGGAATAAAGCATGAGGTCGGAGAATCCTTACGAACCTACATGGAAAGGTTCAACAAAGCATGTATAGAAATCCAAGACCTGCCCACCGAGGCAGTCATTATGGGGTTAGTCAATGGGCTTAGAGAAGGTCCCTTCTCACAGTCCATATCAAAAAGGCACCCCACCTCCTTAAGTGACGTATAGAAAAGAGCCGAAAAGTACATCAACATGGAGGAGAATGCTAGACTGAGAGATTCGAGTTGGCGACCTGGGCATCTTCCTTCAACAAAAGAGAGGGAGAGGGAGCCCAAGAAGAAGGAAGAACTCGGTCTCGATAGACCAAGGAAATATCACTCTTATACTCATCTAAAGGTTTCTATAGTGGATGTATACAGAGAGATTTGCAATACTGAAAGGTTGCCACCTCCCAGGCCCATTAAAAATAAAAAAGGGGGGAGTCGCAGCGACTACTGTGAGTACCACAAAATATATGGTCACTCGACAAATGACTGTTACGACCTTAAAAATGTGATAGAAAAGCTGGCTAGAGAAAGCCGGCTTGACAGATATCTCATGGAAAGGTCGGACGGTCATGGGAAGAGAAAGCGAGACGATGTGGATAGAAGAGACCCACCATCGCAGACTCCGGAGAGACATATCCATATGATCTCAGGAGGGTTTGCCGGAGGGGGACTCACCAAGTCCTCTCGCAAAAGGCACCTCAAGCGAGTTTATCAAATCGGAAGCGAGTCACCCGACCTTCCGACCGTATCATTCACAAAGGAGGATGGGCAAGGAGTAATCCCTGGACACGATGATCCAGTGGTAATAACCATGATCCTAGCAAATGCTCATCTCCACAGAACCCTAGTAGATCAAGGAAGCTCAGCGGACATCCTTTTCAAGCCCGCTTTTGACAAACTAGGGTTAGAGGAGAAAGAACTAAGAGCCTACCCCGACACCTTGTACGGACTAGGCGACACGCCAATAAGACCACTGGGATTTCTACCCCTCCATACCACTTTCGGAAAAGGGGAAAAATCCAAGACTCTGAGTGTAGACTTCATAGTCATCGACGTAGGGTCAGCATATAATGCTTTAATTGGCAGAGCTACCCTTAATCGACTCGGAGCGGTGGTGTCCACTCCCCACCTTTGCATGAAATTCCCGACCTCAGCGGGAATAGCAACGGTGAGGGAAGATCAGAAATTGACAAGGAAATGCTACAATGAAAGCCTGAACTTGAGGGGAAAAGGCAAAGAAGTTCACACCATAGAGCTCGGCGGTGCAAGGGCCAGAGAAGAGCTGCGACCACAGCCGGGAGGAAAAACCGAAGAAATACAGGTCGGCCAAGAGGAAGGAAAAAATACCAACATAGGAGCCAACCTAGGGGAAACCCTAAAACAAGGGTTGACTAAGCTCCTAAGAGACAATTCCGACCTCTTTGCCTGGAAGGCCTCCGACATACCCGGGATAGACCCCGATCTCATGTCCCACAAGCTCTCAGTATACCCAGGATCCCGACCTGTACAACAAAGAAGACGCAAGCTCGGCCCGGAACGAGCCCTAGTGGTAGAAGAACAAGTACGGGCACTCTTAGAAGCCGGTTTCATCAGAGAAGTCAAGTATCCAACATGGCTAGCCAATGTAGTACTAGTCAAAAAGCAAAATGGCAAATAGAGAATGTGTGTCGACTACACCGACTTAAATAAGCCATGTCCCAAGGACCCTTAACCACTCCCAAGTATTGATACCCTAGTAGACTCTAGCTCGGGATATCAATACTTGTCGTTCATGGATGCCTACTTGGGATATAACCAAATCCCGATGTATGAGCCAGACCAGGAGAAGACATCATTCATCACGCCCAGAGCTAATTTTTGCTACGTGGTCATGCCATTTGGATTGAAAAATGCAGGGGCCACATATCAGAGGCTGATGAATAAGGTGTTCGCTTCTCACCTTGGGAGCTTAATGGAAGTCGACGTCGACGACATGCTGGTAAAAACCAAGGATGAAGCCAACCTCTTGTCAGACCTCTCGCAAGTCTTCGACACCATAAGGTTACACGGAATGAGACTAAATCCCGCAAAGTGTGCCTTCGTGGTAGAAGCTGGAAAATTCCTGAGTTTCATGCTAACACAGAGAGGGATTGAAGCAAATCCCGATAAGTGTAAAGCTATCCTGGAAATGAAGAGCCCGACGTGCTTAAGAGAGGTTCAACAATTGAATGGCCAACTCGCAGCCTTCTCCAGGTTCTTGGCAGGATCAGCACTCAAATTCCTTCCACTGTTTTCCTTACTAAAAAAGGGATGCCAGTTTGAATGGACTCCAGAATGCGAAAGAGCATTCCAGGAGTTCAAAAGATTCTTGAGTCAACCACCAATCCTAACCCGACCTCTAGTCGGGGAAGATCTCGTCCTCTATTTGTTCGTAGCAGACAAAGTTGTTGCATCAGCTCTGATAAGGGAGGACGAGGCCGGGCAGCATCCAGTTTACTTCATCAGCAAAGTTCTACAGGGCCCCAAACTAAAGTATCACAAACTAGAGAAGTTTGCCTACTCCTTAGTAATAGCCTCGCGAAGGCTACGACCTTACTTTCAAGCTCATACAATGAGAGTCCGCACGAACCAACCCATGAAGCAAATCCTCCAAAAGACGGATGTTGCAGGGAGAATGGTTCAATGGGCAATAGAGCTCTCCGAGTTCGACTTGAAATATGAAACTCGAACAGCAATCAAAGCTCAATGCCTCACCGACTTCATAGCTGAGTACGCAGGAGACCAAGAGGAAAGGCCAACTGCATGGGAACTCTATGTAGATGGATCCTCAAACAAAACAGGAAGCGGGGCAGGCATAATACTAGTAGATGAAAGGGGAACTCAAATAGAGGTATCCCTCAAGTTTGAATTCTCAGCTTCAAATAATCAGGCAGAATATGAAGCCCTGATTGCTGGATTGAAGCTGACAGAAGAAGTCGGTGCAACAAAAGTGATGATATATAGCGACTCCCAAGTGGTGACCTCCCAGATAAATGGAGAGTATCAGGCAAAAGATCCAAATATGAAGAGATACTTGGAAAAAACTTTGGAGTACCTCGGGCGCTTTGCGGAAACCGAGGTTAAACACATAACTCGGGATCTCAATAGCAGAGCAGACGCCCTCTCCAAGTTAGCAAGTACCAAGCCAGGAGGGAATAATAGAAGCCTGATCCAGGAAACTCTCCAGGAATCTTCCGTGGTAAAGACAGAGGAAAAGCAAGTGGTCCTTGAGGTAACCGAATTAAACCTCGGATGGATGAACCCCTTGGTCGAATGCCTGAAATTCGACATCCTCCCCAAGGAGGAAAAAGAGGCTAAGAAAATCCGGAGGGAGGCACAACATTACACTCTGGTGAAAAATATCCTCTATAAAAGGGGAATATCAACACCATTGTTGAAGTGTGTACCGACCTCGAGAACCACCGAGGTACTAGAGGAAGTTCATAATGGGATCTATGGAAATCATCTCGGAGCCAGGTCACTAGCCAGGAAAGTAATCCGAGCTGAATTTTACTAGCCGACCTTGCAAAAAGATGTCATAGAATTTATGAAAAAATGTCAACCATGCCAAATGCATACAAATTTCCACGTGGCTCCCCCCGAGGAGCTCATCAGTATAACTTCTCCATGGCCCTTCGCAAAATGGGGAATGGATTTGTTAGGTCCTTTTCCCTAGGTGCCAGGACAAGTCAAATACTTGATCGTGGGGATAGACTACTTCGCAAAGTGGATAGAAGCAGAACCACTGGCTACCATCACAGCTCAAAGAAGTTGGAGGTTCCTCTACAAAAATATCATCACAAGGTATGGAATACCTTATTCCATCACTACAGACAATGGAACCCAGTTCACCGACTCTGCCTTCAGAAGCCTGGTGGCCAGTATGAAAATAAAACACCAGTTCACCTCGGTGGAACATCCACAAGCTAATGGACAAGTCGAGGCAGCCAACAAGGTCATACTGGCAGGGCTGAAGAAGAGACTTCAAGAAGCAAAGGGGGCCTGGACAGAAGAGCTCCCACAAGTGTTGTGGGCTTATCGGACGACGCCGCAATCTGCTACGGGGGAAACACCCTTCCGACTAGTTTACAGCGTAAAAGCCATGATACCAGTAGAAATCAATAAGCAAAGCCCAAGGGTGATTCTCCATGATGAGATTGGGAATGTACAGGGGCACAAAGAGGAGCTCGATTTGCTCCCCGAAGTCCGAGAACAAGCCCAGATAAGAGAAGCAGCGCTGAAGCAAAGGATGACTACAAGGTACAACAAAAAAGTCATTCGAAGGAGCTTTGCCCCAAACGACTTGATCTTGATCAGAAACAACATTGGAGTCAATAAATCGGGGGAAGGAAAGCTCGCTGCCAATTGGAAGGGACCCTACAAAATTAGCGAGGTCTTAGGAAAAGGTTATTATAAGGTGACCAACCTAAGCGGCACCGAGTTACCAAGATCGTGGCATGCTTGTAACATGAAAAAGTACTATAGTTAAAAGTGAACTCTACTCCCTGATGTACTCTTTTCCCAACTTCACGATTTTTTCCCGAAATCAAAGGATTTTTTCTGGAGAAGGGTTTTTAACGAGGCATCATAGTAGAGGCTAAGGGAAATAGGCTGTCAAAAACCCTTAGTAGCAGTAAGGTACCTCCCCAATAAATAAAGATCTTTTTTTTTTACAATATCTCTTATAAATTCCTTCTTGTTTTCTCTTTCTTTCTACGAAACGCGCCGACTTAAGCTCGACAAAACGTGAAAATCCCATGAACCGACCTAGATGGTCGTCAGGATAAAACGACGAGGTACAAGTCGGTGTAAAGAGGTTATAAAAGTTGATCGCGAAGAACTCGGAAACATTCAGACTCATAAGTCGAAATGAAGAACCGAGCAGCAAAGAAAACGCATCACAAAAGTAACCTAAGTCATAGGAACTCAATAAACTCCGAAATTGAGTATAAGGAATACCAAAAAGAGATTGAAAAACCTACCAAAAATGTCAAAGTTAAAGACTGTCCTAAGTCCTTAGAGAAAAAGGAACTCAAAAGGACAGACAGCCAAGAAAAAGGTTTTTAAAGAAGATCAAAAGGGGTTTTCCAAAAAACTAAAGTCAGAAAAGCATGCAAGCAAAAGGTAACTTAAACCCTTATCCAAAAAAGGGTATTTCTTTTGTTAACTTAAAATCCTTATCCAAAAAGGGTATTTCTAAAAGATGTTTTGTTTACGGCCTTAAAAGGCCAGAGAAAAATGTTCAATCACCAACACCACAAACAACAAATAAAGAGTTTAAAAAAGGGGAGACCCACAGGCCGGGCCCCATATAGCCAATAAATGTTTAAAGAGGAGTAGACGGATCACCACCAAAGTCAGGAAGAGCAGTCGGAGCACCATCAGGACCAGGAAGAGAGGCATCCATGGGAGAAGGAGAAGAGATTCCATGAGGCTTTGAGGAACTTGGAGCATCCTTCGGACGAGGAGGGGACTCAATTATCCTCTGCCCCCGAGTTTTCAAGTCGGAATCGGTGACAGGCTTAGGAGAGGCAGGAGGATAAACTATGGCACCATCAATGACGACTTTGTCAGGATCTAAAGGAGAAAGATCAAGGTCGGGGGCAAGAACCCCGACCTACTCCTTAAAGATCCTCCAAGCCTTCTCGGCACCATCAGCAATAGAGTCCTCCAACTCGGCGTAGGCAGTTCGAGAATTCAACAGATCTTTCCTTACAGCCACAAGGTCCTCGAACAAACTCTGATAACTCTCCTGCGCCTTCTTTCTCAAGCCCTCCTCCATGTTACATTGGGCTTGTAACTTGTTCCCCTTCTCCCGAAGACTATCTCTCTCCTCCTTCAACTTGGCGACCTCCTCCTTCAACTCCTTCTCAGAATTCTGATATATGAGAAGCCTCTCCTCTAGCTCGTCAACCTTCGAGGTTGAACCCAGAGAGCTGAGAGGAGTCTTCTCGAACATATCAAGAAACTTTGTGCACACCCCTGCCGCCCTGATACTCTCCTCAGCCAGAGCAGTAAGGTGGTTCCGAATAGAAACATCATCCATACCTATGCGGATATGGGGGTAGATGTATTTTCGGATGAATGCAGGAGCATCCGCTTTAGCCTCACCTTCAAAAGAGGAGCCAGACTCCAAAACCTTGCGTTTTTCCTTCTCTGGCTCAAAAGAAGGTCGGGGGGAAGGGGGCGGCTGAGAAGAGGCCGACGAAGAGATCACGATGGGTTGAGAAGGAGTCCCCAAATTCCGGGGGGGAGGGGGAGGAGGAGGGATAATCGCCTTGGCACCACCAGTCCTGGCACGAGACCTTGCCTTGGCCTCCTGGACCCTCTGGTAAGACTCACTTGAATTTTTCTTCGCCATCCCTGTAAAAACAATTAGTAGCCAAAAGATCAGACAAGTCGGAAAAACAAGTCAGACAAGTCGAAAATCAAATAGATATATAAAAGCTACCTAGTTATGTCTGGATAAAGGTCGGAGACCCCTGGAGAAATTTCTTGGTATCCAGATATGGGGCCCTCCCCCATACTTCTCGGAGGAACCCCACAATGGCTGCCTCCACCTCATCCAGATCTTCCAAGCTATATTTCTCATAGGGGGAGGCCTCTAACCAGTATAAAGGAAAGCGAGGAGAAGAATTCTCATCCAAAAAAAAGGGGTGGTGACCCTCTACGGCTTGAACTTTGAAAAAATAGTTTTTGAAGTCATGGAAGGACTCGTCAAAAAGGGTGAAGACTCTCCGACCTTGTATGGCTCGGAAAGACACCCACTGTTGCTTATTATTTTGCCCACTGAAGGGCTTGGTCATATGGAAAAGATAGAAGAAAATCCTCAGAGAAGTCGGGAACTCCAAGGCCTGGCTGATAAACTGATAAATTTTCAAAAAACCCCAAGAGTTGGGGTGAAGTTGAGTAGGAGCAACTCGGCAGTGACGTAACACAGACATTTCAAAATCTGAAAATGGAAGAAAAACACCCAAACGGGTGACCATGCTCTCATACATGAAGAAGAAATGAGGGGCCGCCTCAGTGGCCCTCCCGAAGCAAACCCGGTCTTCCGGACCCGGGACCACCAACTCATACTTCGGCTCATCCTCTTCAGAGGTACAAATTCTGTGACGAGTATGAAGATGGGTGATAAACTCGGTATCGACCAAGGGTTCCTCCCCTAAGACTGTGACATCAACCCACTGAGCAAGAATATCTACGGAAGTCATTTCTTTTTCTAAAAAAGTGAGAAAAACCTACAAAGGAAAAAGAAAAGAAAATAAAAAACATGGTCTCTAAGGGGAAAGTACGGAATCAAACAGAAGCCTACAAATCAACCTATCCATCTAAAATATAAAAGCATGCAAACAGAAAGCATGTTGCAAAAGGAGAAGAAGAAAAACCTAACCTTTATCTGAAAATAAGGTTGGAGGAAATGAAAGCCTTCAAACGCAAGAACGCTGCACGAACGGATGAGGAGGAAATTTGAAAAATCGCAGAAACGAAATAACGAAAGAGAGGAAAAGTATTTATAAACACGTTAGGGGCTTAATGGTAAAAATGGGACAGTCATTAATGGGTGCACCGTTACCAAGGTAATCAATCCCTACGCAAACCTCTAACGGACGCGACGCTTGATTAGACGTAACTGTGAAAGTCAAAAGTCACGAAAAGTCACGTCGGTTTCCAACCATCACGTCGGTCCTCCAACAAGTCGGCTACGGTCCCGAGTAGAATACTCGAACCCAAATCCTAAAAGAAATCGGGCTCGAGTAGGGGCACTGTTCATACCCTGACCTAATGATAAGGCCCAGGTCCAAATAAAAGGCCCAATCCGAAAGGTTGAGCCTCACATTGCGCCGACCTTCCTCCTATGAAGTCGGCTCTTACCACGACTTACCCTAAAGAAATCGGAGACGGGAGTTAGCTGGCAGATAAACACTCGTTTAAATGAGTAACTGCCCCTAGAATCTCTCTAACCACTTCCAGGGGTCATATCTTAACCTCCCTAAGATAAAGGGACGGTTACCACCCTAAAAAGGTGGCACTACTTCAACGGTGGTTATTGGTTCACCACTATAAATACACTGACACCCCTCAGGTATCACTAAGTTCCAATACGTTCTAAACCTGCTTAACCTCATGCTGACTTAGGCATCGGAGTGTCTTTGCAGGTACCACCCCCCATTCACTCATACTCACAAGTCGGACGGAGGCCCCCAAAGCGCAGACCAACTCGAAGGCTTCCTTCCTCAGACGATTGGGCCAACCTAGCGAGTCCAGCCCAACAATCTCCGGTTACCCATCGTAACAAAAGGCATTTGGCATCGAAAAATTTAGATTTAGATTTTGAGATTTCAAAACTTGAGCATGTATTATAATAACTATGTTACGTATACATTAAAAATTAATTATCAAAATAGTTATTAATATATATGTTAAAATATATATAATATTTATTAAAAATAAATTAAATAATATATGTATTTATATTTAAATAATAGTAGGTAATTTATTAGCTGATTAAGTGATTATTGATATGCACGTTAGCATTTTTGTTGAATTTTAAGAAAAACTTCAAGTATAATTGAAAGAAAATTGAATTGATTCGAATCTATTATTGTAAAATAAAAAAGATGAGTAAAAATTGTATCTCAGAAATTTAAAAATCATTAGACAACATTAAAAAATGTTATGATAATGGAAGTGAAAGTGGTTAATAACTTAATATTTATTTTATAAAAAGTAACCGCTGCAAATGGTTATAACTAAAATTTGTAAAAAAATTTCTATCATGCCGATGGTACTTGTTACTATCGGAATACTTGAGAACTTAGGAATCTAGACTTTGCCAATGATACAATACAATGTCAATCTAGTTTCTTAATTTGTTCATCTAAATGATACATTTTTTAAGAAAAATGACCAATAAATTCACTCCCTCAACATAGGCTACTTTAATTTCACTTTAGCAGTGCTTCTAAAGTTTTTTTTTTTTTTCACTTTTATTATTCGTTTTTACTATTATTAACTTTTTACTTTTTTAGTCCCTACTCCTTAGATCAGGTGTAAAGTTTATATTTTCGAAAAATAAAAAAATATTAAAAAAAACACGTCTGTCATAAAAAAAATATTTTACAATAATAATTTTATTGACTAAATGCATATATTTTAAAGTATTTAATTATTTATACATGCTAAAAATTTGAAAGATAAAGACTATATAAAAGCAAAATATTGAGAAATAAGGAACCAAACGCAAAAAATAAAAAAATTTAAGAAACTAAAACTAAAGCATATTTGATTACATAAAATAAAACTAAACTTTAACCAATCTGATGAAAATAACAATCACATTAAACTTTTTTAATTTGATACAAATAATATATTTTAATAATAATATTTTTACATAAAAATAATATTATGAACAGT
>NC_029794.2:135098172-135098887 GCF_000816755.2 Arachis ipaensis
TTAACGGAATATCTCTCTTGATATAAAATAATGTCACTACTAACTTATAAGCGGTGCAAGCAACATGTATATATTTCCAAATATTGGTTTGACTATAGAATAGAATATCTTAGTTTCACACGTTCGGTTACATATACATTATTAATGAGGAAAATAATGTAGGGTTCTTCCATTGTATCATTTATCTTTCATGCCCATATTTTCACGCACCGATAATTAATTAATTGAATTATTTGTCATATTGCAATGACTTCAAAACTTGCATTGCATTTTAGATTTGTTATATTATATCATCATCATATGAATTTACACATTCATGCAAAAATTAGGAATTTGACCATTACTTGTGATAACACGGAAATATAGAGAAATTAATAATGAGGAAATGGACAAGGTTTTTTTGAGTGATCATTTTGAAACTCTTTATTTCAAGATAAGAATGAATTAAATCAAACTATAATAATCTAATAATAATAATCCTCCATGAAGCAAATTGAAGAAATTGATTGCCTATATATAGAGAGGGAATTGTGATCCATTTTATTTTCATCATCAATATTTACGTTTTTATTAATCAATGATAGTTGCAAAAATGGGTTTCAAGGCTTTTCTAATTCTAGCTATGTTCATGGTCACCATCTTTGTGGCATCTACCAATGAGGTAGCACCCGGAGACTTAGATGAGAAATTTGAACAAAATGATGGTAATTGGTTT
>NC_029794.2:135098985-135100100 GCF_000816755.2 Arachis ipaensis
GTGACATCAAGAAGAATATTATTGTACATGTATTTAATTTTCACATTTTTTTTGGGTTAGAATAAATTATTTTAACAATTATTAGACTATACTACTAAAGGATATATATGTAAAATTATTTTTATAATTATTATCTAAATTAAACCACCTAATTAATTATCATATGATTAATTATTATTTGTAGGTAACAATAACCCGGCACAAGGCGTAGATGAGAGCAAATTATATGGTGGATGGGGTGGTGGATGGCGGGGCGGATACGGCGGACCATGGGGATGGCGCGGCGGCTATGGTGGTCCGTGGGGATGGCGTGGCGGATACGGCGGTCCGTGGGGATGGCGCGGCGGCTACGGGGGATATGGCGGCGGTCCATATGGATATGGTGGCGGTTATTGTCCTTATGGATGTTGTGGTTGGGGTTACTATGGATGTTATAGGTGTTGTTACGCTAAGGGACAAACTCATCAAGCTAAAATTGATGCAAACACTCATGAATAAGTATACTTGTTAATGTCTAGGGTTTTGTAATGGATATTATAAATAAAACCTCTATAGAAGGGCAATGATATAATAAAAGCATTTGGTTGCTCCCTTAATTAATTAATTATATCTTGGTTCTATTATCTATAATAAAAGTTTTTTTTTTCTGAAATAAATTAAAGAAAAATTATTTTTTTCAGTGACTATCGAACCCGAAAAAGATGGTTAAGGGACACAGACCCTCATCCATCTATGCCAACTTGCGTTGATCCAGAAACACATTATTTGAACTTTAATTTTTAGAATATATATTTTTTATTTTGTTTAAGATGAATTCGTCCAATTCTCTAAGAAACTTTTATAAGTAATAATTTTAAATTAGCTAAAATATATATATTAGTAATAATTTTATTTAAAGTTCTTGCTAACTTAAAAATGTTCACTGATTTATTGAATAATTATTAGATATTGTGTAAATGCATGATCATTCTTGTCATTGTGATAATAAATTTAAAATATTATTAAAAAATAGTATTTTCTTGCTAACATTTAGGATTTGTTTGATTTATATTTTTAGTTTTAATATTTTTTATTTTTAAAATTCTGTAAAAAAAAGGAAAAATGAGAGATAAAAA
>NC_029794.2:135100320-135102099 GCF_000816755.2 Arachis ipaensis
ATTTGTGTCATTTTAGATTTTCTTGCTAGCAAATTGATGGGCGCACCAAATAATTAATATATAAACTAATAATCAACTACTAGAAAATATTCAAATCTGACATAAAAAAATCAAAATATTTTAAAGTAATATAATCAAACTCTTTAATGTTTATGTATTTTTACATAATAATTAATTGCTGATATATATCCATATAATATGATCAATCATGATTATTAGAAATATAAGGAATAATTATGTATGTCAACAAAAATCAAACACAAAAGATCAAATAATAACAAACAATTTGGAAGTAAGAAATGGATGAGAAAAAATAAAAAGTTACATACTAGTTGTAAATATATTTTAAAAATTGTATAAGTATTTCTCTCTAATAATAATTAAACAAATAATTCCAATCAAGCACTAAGATTAAGGTTCACTATAGGGTGAGCACGGGTCGGTTTGGTTGGGGTTCAAAGTGAAATTAGAACCGAACTAATCGAAATGTAATTGGTTCGATTTAATTTGGATTTATATTTTTTTGTGCATGTATCCGAACCAAATCAAACTGATTAAGAACGGATTGGTTCGGTTCGGGTAATTGGGTACCCGATGACTTTGAAATTCATAAAAAAACTAAATTTTTATCTTAAAAATTCAACAAGCACAATAAACATGTAATATTAATATAAATAATCTAAATATGTTAAACACTAAATACATTAAAAACTAAACTCATTAAAATCCAAATATATTAATAGTGAATAATCTCACTAAAAGCTATATACATATATTTATTTTTTTATTTAATTAAATATATCATCGGGTTCACAGGTTGGTTCAGATTCTGCATCTCCAGAACCAATACCCGAACCAATCACTAACAAAGGCCATTAGATTGGTTCGGATTGGACCCGATTACCCTTTAGTTTCAGAACCAATTTAATTGATTCGGTTCGAGTTCGAACAGATAATCAGGTACCCGCTACCCGTGCTCACCCCTAGTTCACTACCTAGCTAGTTTCAATTCAAAACCAAGGAGCCTTAATGAAAAGTTGAAAACCAAGGTTTTTATTTTTTAAATCATTATTTATTATTCAAACACAAATGGTGAAGGTCTTTCTTTTCTTTGCTTTTAAGGTTCTTACTTAGAAATGACGTAGACCAATATATCTTTTTTGTAAAAGCAACCAACCATGCCATGTTCAAATTTTGAACAACTTTTTAATGAATAATTATTATTCTTTGATGATGATCCAAAGCTGACTCATCCAACACAAAAATAAAGTATAGAGATTAGATGAATATGCATCATGCATGATTCAATTCACACTCTTTATTTACCTTTAATCAATTATATATACACCATACTAAGCATAAGGGGTTATTATTCATCAACCAAAGTATAAGTAATAAGGAAGAAATTAAATTAAAGAAATATATTATTCAATATTGAATAATAATATTTGAGCAGAAGATTATATATGAAGAAAGGTAATTTACTTCTTCAGGAGTTAGTTACTAGTATTCCAATTATTTCAAGAGCATTTGGAAATCCATCAAAGAGATACTTAGCTGAATCTTGTTCTGGAAAATATCATAACAAGTCTTCAGCAAAAGCAAAGAAAAACAGTAAGTATATATTTATATTACCAAATTTGATTTATTAGTTTTGAATTTTTTTTTATTATAGTTAAAGGTATGCTTAAATTAGTTTGTGTTTTTATATGGATTTTTATTTTTAGTATTTTCTATGTTTATATTTTGTAAAAAGAAAAAAAAAAGGGTAGAATAGCA
>NC_029794.2:135102175-135110894 GCF_000816755.2 Arachis ipaensis
AATATACCTTAAAAGTTTAATGTTCTTTCATGATTTCAGGCAAACTAAATTCTGTTCTGACTAAGATGAACAAGTTTGGGAGAAAAGCTGACAATTTTGCAAATGGAGTGAGAGAGCATGGTATATATCTTACCATTAATTAAACACTATTATTTAATGATTGTTCAATTTATATTTTTTTCAGACAAAATTAAATGAGAATGAATTATCATATCAGTTGAAAATTTTAATTGATCATATCAAATGTAAATTTTTATAATTGATAGACAAAGTGGAATTATTCAACATATATATGAATTGAATCCAACAAAAGAATATTCACTCTTCAATAGCAAATTTTTTTTCTATATAACTATACATAATAAATGATGTTTTAGTTGGTTATTATTTGGTTTAATTACTCTGTCGGTCCTGATAGTTTCACTAAATTTTCAATTATGTCCCTATACTTTTTTTCTTTTCGATTGAGTCCCTATATCATATTAGATTTTATAATTAGGTCCCTACTATGACAAAAACGTTGAAATTAATAGAATATTCTGTTAAACAAAATAAATATGCCTAACACTTGACTGAATATTCTGTATAGTTAAACAAAATATTCCGTTAATTCCAACGTTTTTTCACAGTAGGAACTTGATTGCAAAATCTGATATAGTATAAGGATTTAAATAAAAAGAAAAAAGTATAGAGACTTAAATGAAAATTCGATAAAACTATAGGAACTGACAGAATAATTAAACCTTATTATTTTGATAAATTTTTTTCCTTTTCAAAATAATCAAATCTAAACAAGCTCCCCCAAAAAAAAAAAATCTAAACTATATAATATTGTGAGATGCAGTGATGAGACTTGGTGGGATGAAGACATCTAATACTATGAAAGTGAAGAAAAATTTCATACAACTTTTTGGTATGAAAGAAAGGGAGAAGCTTCTGAAAGCATCACAGTGCTATCTATCAACCACTTCTGGTCCTATTTCTGGCATTCTCTTCATTTCAACTCATAAAGTTGCTTTTTGTAGTGATAGATCCATCAAGATTATCTCTTCTCCTGAGCAAGATTTCAACACTAGAATCCATTATAAGGTAACCAATTGTTTTCTAGTATTCAAATAAGTCCCTAACTTTTTAATTCGAAGGCAAATTCTATGGTGCCTATAATTTTGGTGTCGAAATTGCCGAACTTATCTTGTATAGTAAGTTTTAAATATTAAAAAAATTTTTATTTTTATATTTTTTAATTTAAATATTAATTTTTATCTTCTTTTAGTAAGTTAGGCAAATATAGATAGATACCATAGAATGCACCTAATTCGAAATACATAAGTTCCTGACTAATTGTAAATACAAAAACGATCTTGATATTTTAAAGTATGAGACATTTAAATTTCTCCGTCTTGGAGAGACTTTGATGTCTCATGTTTTAGAAAATGAAGGACATTTTTGTATTTTTAATTAGTCGATGACTTATTTATCTTTGAAATAAAAAATCAGAACCTATTTATCGTTACTCCAATATATAATATATTTATAGATTTTGAGTTTAGGATAATATTGTGGCGGTTGTAATTAATACCGCTGCAAATGAATTGCATCATTATTGGATTGTAATATTGTGTTGTGTTTCGAATTACATATTTTAATAGTGACATAATTCAAGATTGCAATATAATTAAGTTTAGTGGACTGTAAAAAACTAAATTTTAAGTTGTAAACATAAGAATTCACACTATATAGGTTATAATATGCATAGTGACAATTGGAATTGCCTCAAAACCTAAATTATTATTACTTTAATCATAACTGATATTTGACTAATAATTATGTATTTATATATATAACAGAAATTTTGTTTGTTAATTTATTTCAGGTTGCTATTCCAGTTGAGAAGATAAACTGTGTCAACCAAAGTCAAAATGTGGAGAAGCCTTCAGAAAAGTACATAGAAATAGTTACCGAAGATAATTTTGACTTTTGGTTTATGGGATTCTTAAATTACCAGAAAACTTTCAAGTATTTACAGCAGGCAATGTTCTCTCATGCTTAATTAGAGGAGAAAATTTATTTACCATTAAAACTATGACAATATTTACAAGCTAGTATGTATAAAATCATAATGTATATGTACAGAACTATAGAAATTGTCAATGATCTGTTGTATAGTTAATGGAGAAATTGAATAGAGTAAGTATTTTTGAATTATTTTTTCAATACACTATACCAATTTTGGTAAATAGCATTAGCAGCGGAGGAATTTAATGACGACTTTGAACTGTCGCAATTTCATACCTAAGATTCGGAAAAATTAATAATAAAGGAAGTTAAGAAAATTAAGCACAAAACTGGCCTTAACGTAATTATCTTAACCAATAATATTTTCTTTTTCATCACATATGAATAATTCATTCTGGCCAGTTCATATATATGTTTTAATATGCCTTCAAGCTAAGTTTCTATAGTAGTAAATTTATATAATATATATTGAAATATAAAATAAAAAATATACACTAAAAATAAATTAAATTATACACGTATTTATATATAAACACATAGTAATTATTTTAGTAGTTAATTTTAGTGTATAAATAATATTTTTAAATTTTATGTGTTGGCTGATATATTATATAGTAAAATAATCACATGGTCTAGTAATCAGTGGATTAGTTTAACAGGTTGTTAGTTGTTACTCTTAATAACATGAAAAAGTATAGGTAAACAATGAGAACACTAAATAATGTGAATAATGGATATGTCGGATGTTCAATTCAATAAGTATGCAGATGATTATGTTCATTATTTTTAATTGGATGGTTATTTCTTTTGATTCGATTTACTCATGCATAGTTAACAATGGCTGGATGTTCAATTCAATAGATGTGTAGATAGTTATCCTAATGTTAAGATTTAGGAAGTAATTTAGGGGTAGAATATTTTTTTACTTTATTGGGTCAATTCTAGAACCTATTATTCACATTATTTACAAAAATTATTGTCTATCTAAAAAAACCGTAATAACATTCGTGTATATTCGATCTTCAAGAAATCTATTTGAACATAAATTCNNTAATATTATAATTCTTGTACTGATATTAATTGAATAATAAAATATTAGAGTGTTTATAACAAAGTTATAAATAATTGAAGAAAATAAATGTATTTATCTTACTTGACTCCAAAATTAATTATTTTTAAAGTAAAGTGATAAATAAATTTTTAAAAATTTATCAAGATAGATTAATTTCTAAAGAAAAAAAGTACTAATAAATTTTTTTAAAATAACAAATGTGGAGTAGTTTAAACCAAGATCTTCTATTCTAATCATAGAAACTAATTTAAAAGTAGTATGTTTATGGTCTAGTTTGGGTAAATAGTTTAATTAAACTCATTTTAAAAAATAGTTTAAACAATAAATGCCTATATTAAAAGTAGCTTATAAATAAGTTATTTTGTATTTAAATTTTTAGTTCTAAAAATACTTATTTTAAAAGAAATGTGATAAAAAGCTTTTTATTATAAGAGAAGTAATTTTTTTAACTTCTCTATAAGCTCCTAAATAGTTTCTTAAAAAGCTACAATTTGATTTTGAACAGAGTAGTGCTAGGGAGCCAATGGCCTAAGACCTTCCGGATCTGGAACTCTAATACCATTTCCTGAAACCACTCATCCCAAAAACGTAACCTGACAGGACAATGTAACACTAATAATCATATCTCTAATACTTTCTAAACCTTCATTGTACATATTGTACGCTTAGGTCATTGGCTCCTTATACTTTCTCTTACATCAAACATTAATACTATTACTTTTCATAAGTCAAAAATTCAAAAAAATTACTTTTGAAACTTTTCAAATGGGTCTTACATATTTTTTTTTTTACCGAAGATATAGAGACTCAAATCCGCAACTTCTTAATTGAGTATGGGAAGACTATGCCATTTGAGCTATTGCTTCTCGACCAAATGGGTTTTATATATGCTATCTTAAAAGATTTTATTAATATTTTTTTAAGGATTAATCTATCTAAAATGTAAGAACTATAACTCAAATGATCTAATCTTTCCCATGCTCACCTATAGGTTACATCTTCGAATCTCATTTCTAATTTTTTTAAAAAAAATCTATCTAAAATGTAAATTTTTATAGATTTATTTAACAATTTACTCTTATTTTTATTGATATAAATTTTTTTTTTTGTATTAACAGAGTATGAAAATTAACTGATACAGCAAATAACTGAGTGGTGTTACCCTCACACAGATTCACACAAACCCTCAGTTAGTTACTACTTACCATTTCGTTTCTTTCATCAATTTCACTTCGATTCGAATTTCATGGCCCGAATCGACATGCTCTTCACGCCGACGGCCACGTCATCGGAGCCGTCCGTCGTGCCGGCGCTTGAGCTCACGGCTTCCTACAGCTGGTGGCAACACGTCAACGATTCTCCGCCGTGGCAGGACCGTATCTTCTACTCTCTTGCCGTCTTATACGGCGTCGTAGCCACCGTAGCTCTGGTACATACATGCATCACTCTAATTAGGTTTTCCTCTTTCTTAATTTCAGTGTTTTTATTTTAATTTTGTTTATGACTTTAGGTGCAACTAGTTCGGATACAATGGAGAGTTCCAGAATACGGTTGGACCACTCAGAAGGTCTTTCACTTACTCAATTTTTTGGTGAATGGGGGTTTGTATCATTCCAATGTTATTATTGAACACTTTCTTAAAGATTCTATTTATGTAGCAATTTTATTAAGTGATATATGATTTGGATTCGTTGTTTCTGGTTTTTGCAGTTCGTTGTTTAGTTTTCATATTCTATCGGAATGTGGAGAGTTTACAGCCAGAGGTATAGGGGGATATGCAATTTTATTGATGATATTTTTCCAACATTTTGTTTTTAATTTTTTTTCTCCTGTAATCATAGCATTTAAATACAGTCATAAGTGTTTTATGTGTATAGATTGCTAGACATATCTTACTTGACCTGCCAAGTCTTGCTTTCTTTACAACGTATGCGCTTTTGGTTCTGTTCTGGGCCGAGATTTATTATCAGGCAAGTTTTAATTTGTGTTATGGTCCATTTGGTTTGGTCTGTGTTTACATCAGCTTATGACTGGCTCCGTATCGACCGCTGCTTTTGCAGGCGCGTGCTGTGTCTACTGATGAGCTCAAACCAAGTTTCTATACAATTAATGCTGTGGTTTATGCTATTCAGGTAACAATTGCACTCTATCCCTGAGTTTCTAATTGTATTTGATTTTTGTATTTCTTAATTGATATATAAACTGGAATTGATATAATTTCACAACAATCAAACACCTGGACCATTTAGGATTTGATGGAGTATTAGGTATTTAGCAGTATGTTAGGAGTTTTATGTTTGTATCTTTAATCTAGACACCAAAAGGTTTCAAATGATAGGTCCGTTTCTGTCCCGTATTGAACCTAACTGATCATGGAATCGCTGAACCAATATAGTCTTTGAGGGTTATGTCAGTGGATAAGCTTGATACTGCATGCACTGGTTATGTTACTTGTTCACACATTATTGTTAATGGCTTTGCCCAATTTATGGATTGAATGGCATTAACAAAAAACAACAAATCTTTGCTTCTAGTTTTCTTATGCTCCACGAGATGCTCAACCGTTGACCATAACATTCAGTATATTAGTATGTTGTGTCTTTAATGCTTTTGTTATATGTCCTGAGAGTTGTTCAATAACTTATCTTGTTTGTTGGCCAGATTATTTTGTGGTTGATATTATGGTGGAAACCTGTCAGTGTCATGGTCATTCTGTCTAAGATATTCTTTGCAGGTTTGTCACTGATGGAGATTTGATTTATCATTTTAATTGCTTGTAGGTGCTTTATGAAGTTTTTGCTAATGTATTTAATCTATATTTTGCTATAGGGGTCTCTTTGTTTGCAGCCCTTGGCTTTCTTCTCTTTGGTGGAAGGTAATTTATTGTCTTCATTGAGTCAAAAGTTTTGTGCTTGAAAGAAAAATGGAGTAGATAAGCAACTCCTTATGTGACATTTTTTCTTACTTCTTAATTATCCAAACTGTGCTGCCTTTCTGGACTGATTGAATGCAAGTAGTGCAAACAATATTGGCTAGTGTATACATACTTTGTAGTTGGCTATGTATCTGTGTATTCCGAACCCTTGTGATTTCTCCTCTCCTTTCTGATTGCTCGTTGACAGATTATTCTTGATGCTACAACGCTTTCCTGTTGAATCCAAAGGGCGACGTAAGAAGTTGCAAGAGGTATGCAATTTGATGTAAAACTATTTCTGTTTCGTTCTCCTGTCCCACTCTTACCCCTGTAGTGACCTATATGGTTTGTTGTTTCTAATACAGGTTGGATACGTGACCACCATATGTTTTTTATGTTTTCTTGTCAGATGCATTATGGTGAGCTCCTTTCTAATAAAAAACCTCTTATTCCTGTTGCATGATTCAAAATTGAGTCTGAATGTATTATGGTATGTCAGATGTGCTTTGACGCTTTTGATAAAAATGCCGACCTTGATGTCTTGGAACACCCTATTCTCAACTTCATATATTACCTGGTAAGATTTCTGCATTCCTTTGTTACGATGCTTTTATTGCCATTAACGTTATTGCTTCTGTATAAATTTTGATTAGAGCTCCCTTTCGTGAACTAGATAGGTGGGATGGGTGGCTTACAGGGATCATAGCTCCCACCTTGTTTATTACAGCTCCTTAATGACCAACAAAGTTGTGACTTGACTACAAGGCCCTTAACTGCTTACTTTTCTTATTTTTGACCTATTCTACTCGTAATTTTTCTTTAAGGTTTGCTTTTGTGCTTTATTTTGTTAGTTTTGTTTTCACCTGAGATGAAAAAACTGACATTTTCACAGCCTATTTTTTTTCTGGATAAACGTTTTGCTAAACTATTGATGCTTGGATTTTGCATTTTCCCTTCCTTTTTCCCATCATGTCATGTGAGATTTTATCAGCTTCCTGTTAAGCTTGTTATTATCTGCAACCTGAGTACAAGAGAGTTAGTTGTTAAATTTGACCATTCATGGCGAAGCTCTTGAAGCAATTGTACTATTTCCATGCTTATAGAAACATTTTACTCTCTAATACTATACTGAAATCACACTAGCATTCTCTTGCTTAATACTTTGACTTTTTCTCAAGGGTAAGCTTTCACAAAGGGTGTTTGTATTGATTTACTACCCATTCCCCTTACTGTTGGCATATTTTTCCTGCAGTTGGTGGAAATATTGCCTTCAGCTTTGGTTCTTTTCATTTTGAGGAAGCTGCCACCCAAGCGAGGTATCACACAATATCACCCGATACGCTGAAAAGATTGAACATATCTAGGATTACGGAAGTTATCAGTGACTCTTTATATTCTTCGCTCTAGAGAGACAGGATAGTCTTCGTGTTGTTTGGATTGATAGCTTGTAGTTGTAGATTTTGGTACATGACATTTCACGTATTCTCCAACATGTCGAATTTTGTTATCTCTGAAATGTGCTTTGTCTCTAGGACTTTATTTCCAATTTTATTATGCAGTTAAACACAGTGAGCAACCATAAGTTGGAGAAGGGGATAGTCATATCTTGTATAAATAGCATGTTAGTCTATTTGCTTCTACAAGTAGGTGAAATGTCGCATAATTGATCCTTGTTTTGCTTGATTTTGTGTGTTTCTTTTGGTACAATTTTTGTTTGATCTTTTAAACTTAACGAAACTGTAACTATCCCAAATTTCTTGGTAAATCATGTATGAATGCTCAACAGAATCATGATTACTACCCATACAACCAAGGCAACAGAAAATTGAGAATAGAAGCATTTAAAACCGAGTTACATGGCTGCTAAAAGATCAAAGAATGCTTACCTGGTTCAGATTTGCTGTAACTTAAGTGATAAATTGAAAAACTGCTGTTGCATTATTGCGGATATGATAGCTCTTGCCTCTAGTGTGACGATGCTTGTGTTTATGGTGAGGTGAATATGCTACTTTTGACAATGATTCCATCTTCAACCCATGTTATTGTCCTTAAGCTATCAAGTATTAGTATTTGAATGTTTGGTTGGCTTAGCTCAGGAATGGTAGGTTTGAATATTTTAAGAGCCTGAGACAATGTAAAAAGTTAAAATAACAGGCATAATGTGGTAATGTATTGAATGATCAATGTAATTATACATCAATAGATTAACTTTGTTGGTTCTGAATAAATAAAGTCTTCAAAATTATATAAAGATGAATTAATAAATTATGTTAATATCTAAGAGAAAAGGTTTGGTAATATGGGTTTTCTTCTGTACTCTTGCTTTTTTGAGACTATCGGTATTTATTTTATAATCAATAAATAAAATTTAATCATGTGTTTTATAATAATTAAGTTTAGTTCTTCCTTGTCATTTCTGCCAAAGTTGATTAAATTAGTATCAATAAGGGATATGATTGGAAGGAATTTTTTTTTTAAAAAATAAGCACTTATGATAATGAAAAGATTAATACTTAATATATACATTTTTATTTCTGATAGAACTAACGACTAAAGTTTGGTTTGGGAAAATTTTTTGAAGAGGTGAAAGTATAAGTATCTTATTTTGCGTTTGGTAAATAAAAAAACTAGTGTAGCTATGTTTGCAGTTTTTAAAAGTTATGGGTGTTTTTGAAAGTATCTAAGAGGAGCTTTTCAAAATTGGTTTATACTTATCA
>NC_029794.2:135110993-135113330 GCF_000816755.2 Arachis ipaensis
TTAAACTGTTTATTCAAACTGAATTTAAGTCTAATACCAATCCAAAGTACTTCCTATACGACAGATTGTGAAAGTTCTTGGCATAAGAAAAAGGAAAAGCAAAATCAGTTATAATTTATAAATTTCGAGAACATGATTTATACATGAAACAAGAATAAAGACAACGCTAGAATAAACTTTTAACTTATCAATCTATGCATAAAACAAAACAAATAAACCCTATTTATCTTTACAATTTAATAATTTAACATTGTGAATCACTTTCAAGTTTCAACCAAAATAAAAATTTGTCCACAAAAAAAAAAGAAAAAAAAAAGAATTGGGGTAAATGGCTACAAGTGATTAACGTGGCCTTCATAGAGTTTTAACATAAATATACAATAATAACAATAATGAAATTATTTTGGCAACTCACACACCACAGGTCAATTTTTTCAGTGACTAATATGATCCACATGTTTCAGATATCCAAAGCTATCAGATAATAATATTAAAATAAAATTAAATAAAATAAAAAAGCCACATAATAATAATAATATGATAACACCAAAACCACGTTCAATTGAAGACTCCCTCTTCTGTTTCCATGGCCATTTCTTGCACTGCAGAATGGTGCTCAAGAATCACACTTCACCATGCATTCCGTTCTTCCTTTTACACTCTTCCGAACCCTAACATTTCTAGATTCTTCATCCATGCGAATTTCTCAGTTTCCCCTACGCCAATCTTGGAAGAAGCATCTTCCAACTTGATCCATCATCTTGATTGCAACTATGGAGATTCTCATTCGCAACAGTATTCCAAGCTGTTAGCTACCGATGATGACCGGAATCTGAACGAGTTCTTGTGTGGTTTATTTGAGGATTCAAAAACTGAGGAGCTTGCATTTGATTATTACCAGAGGTTGAAGGAGAGAGCAGAGTTTAGACCAGAGAGAACAACTCTTAACCATGTTGTAAGGTACTTGTGGAAACTGAAGAAATGGGATTGCATTTCTTCAGTTTCTGAAGACTTTAAGATTTATCGTGTGCTTCCTGATAGGGATACTTGTTCTAGGTTGATTTATTCTTGTATTAAGCATAGGAAGTTCAGGATTACTGAGACTTTACTTGATGCTTTTCAATTTGATTCTGATGTTGCTACTTTAGCATTTGGTTCTGCTATGAGGGGTTATAATAAGATTCATATGTTTAGGAGAACTGTTTTAGTCTTTCGGCGAATGAAATTGAGTAATGTTTCTGCTGATTCTGTTAGTTATTTACATGTTATGGAAGCTTACTCGAGATTAGGGGATTGTGGTGAAGTGGTTAGGTTGTTTCATGAGTTTGAGAGTAGGAAATTGAGAGATTCTGCAAGGTACTTAGGTGAGGCGTATGAGATTCTATGCGTTTCGTTAGGGAAATCTGGAAGAGCTTTTGAAGCTCTTGATTACTTCAGAGAGATGATCAAGAAAGGGGTCTTACAGTATTCAATTTACTCCACATTGGTATACTCTTTCGCGAGTTTGCGCGAGGTTTCTGTTGCTGAGGAAATTCTCAGAGAGGCGAAAAGCAAGACGGTGATAACGGATCCTGAGGTCTATTTGAAGGTTGTGGTTATGTATATTGAAGAGGGTTTAGTTGAGAAGACATTGGAAGTTCTTGAGGAAATGAGGGATGCTGGTGTTAAGGTTTCTGATTGCATATTATGCGCTGTTGTCAATGGATTCAGCAAAAGAAGGGGCTTTCCGGCTGCAGTTCAAGTATTTGAGGAGCTGATTTCTCAAGGCCATGAACCAGGCCAAGTCACCTATGCTTCGGCTATAAATGCCTATTGTCGCCTCGGCCAATACAGCAAAGCAGAGAAGGTGTTTGAAGAAATGGTGGCAAAGGGGTTTGACAAGTGTGTTGTGGCCTATTCAAGCATGATTGTGATGTACGGCCGGACTGGAAGGTTGAGAGACGCGACGAGGTTGATGGCGAAGATGAAAGAAAGAGGGTGCCAACCAAATGTGTGGATTTACAATTCCTTGATAGATATGCATGGGAGGGCTAAGAACTTGAGGCAACTTGAGAAGCTTTGGAAGGAAATGAAGCGAAGAAAGATAGCACCGGATAAGGTGACCTACACGAGTGTAATCGGCGCATATAGTAAGGCAGGGGAGTTTGATACATGTGTGAAACTTTTCAATGAGTATAGATTGAATGGGGGCGTAATCGATAGGGCCATAGCGGGTTTAATGGTTGGTGTGTACTCAAAGGCAAGTATGGTTGATGAATTGGTCAAGCTCTTACAAGACATGAAAACCGAAGGGACGATATTGGATCAGAGGCTGTATCAGTCTGCTTGGAATGCTTT
>NC_029794.2:135113426-135115290 GCF_000816755.2 Arachis ipaensis
GCTCTTTCAATTTTTTCATAACAATGGCCAAATCTGAAGGTGAAAATGGAATTATTTGAATATAGGTAGATCAATTAATGCTTGTTTCTTCTAGCACTTGGAAAAAAGATAGGTAGCTATATTGTCATGTGTATAGTTTTGGGGTGAAGAAGCTCAGCTTTGTACAATGTAGTAGTCTTTCTTTCTTACAAAAAAATTGTATGTATGCTTCCAAATTTGTACTTATATTCTGACATACATAATCCAAGTAAAAGGCCATTAGTTGCAAGCTGAGAATGTTTTTAAGTTTCTGTCTTTCTGGAACCAGGAACACAACCTATGGTCTAGGATTTTTCTCTCGAGTACGATCTTTGCACACACATCAATATGATGCTGTCTATGCACACCACACCACCTTGATATTCAAAATATGAATTTTATTTGATGCAGTGACAGTGCTTTATACAGTCATTCAATCAGATTTAAGTATTTAGATGACTTTTAAGTAATGAGTTTGAAAATTAGTTAATTCTACTAATGTGTAGATATACAACTGGTTATTTGGGTAAAATTCTTTACCACTGACAATGTAAAAAAGCATTAAATTCTTCAGAAATTTATCATGAAAAAGTGTCAAAAACAGATAAAGTTCTAACTAGTGACAAAGATTAGGATTAATTCAGTATATACATGTGGTTTATAATGTGATATCAATAAGAATGGAATTGAATTCAGCTTGAAGAGCTAGCAAAAGGAGCAGGAGGTAGATTACTACGCCAACAAAGCCAATGCCACATGCAGAGAGGATTCGGGCACAATAAGAAGGAACTTGGTGATATATTGACTCCCAACGTGCATGAGGGATGCCATTCCTTTCTATGAGACCAACTGCCAATGCTGCTGAGCAACTTGAGGACAGTATCACAACCAAAACCTACTCAACCATCATATAAATCGCAAAAAAATTTGTTATCATTCAAGTTTAGGGTGGTGAAAACTCAGGTGCAGTTAACTTCATATGCAGTTGACATATTTGACTAAATTATTACCTAACGGCTCTCAACTATCATAAAGTTAACTACACTTGAGTTTTCACCATTAAATGAACATTTTGTTGTTAAACAATAGTATAGTATTTAAATGTAACAACAATATTGAGGTTGCAATATGAATAGGTGAATTATATGGTAAAGATGTAAGTTTATAGATTTTTTCTTTAATAGAATGAAAGAGAAATTAATAACGGTAGGACCCACATTTTGAATAATAATAAAATAATAAAAAATAACTATAAAAGGAATTATATTCTCTCTCTATACCACTCCAATCTGTACAATAGAGTGCCCCAAACTATAAAAGGAATTATATTACAGTAGAGTGCCCCAAAATATAAATAGTAATTGAAAACATTGAAAAAAACTAACTAATCATGCATTCTCAAACTTTTCAAAAGTTTTTCTAAGGTTTTCTCTATGTAGGTTTTACATCAGTTATCTGATTAGTGATTCATATAGAATACATATTGAATTATATAAAATTTTTGAATTTATAATTGCTTTTAATGAAAAAAAGAAATAGTTTCATGAAGTTTTAATGAGAATAAAATGAATGATAGTGTGAAGGAGGGTATTACCGAATCTAAAGCAACTACTAATTGCCATAACTGACTCTTCCTTGGAAGAAAGACTAGCAAAGTGCCATAAGCAGAAATTAGATAATTTGCAAATACAAAGCACCTGTAGCAAAGGTCAACCAAAGTCAAACAAAAGCCATTGAATAATTCCTTTAAACTAAAAAATTCCCTTAATCATGTCAACTGAAAAAGTTTCACTATTAATTTGATTCTAGAGAATTCATACTAGACTAGATATTATAAGTATAACTA
>NC_029794.2:135115330-135126086 GCF_000816755.2 Arachis ipaensis
GTCAATACAAAAAATTTTACACACACAAGTAATTGTATATTGCTATATTAGTAAAAATAACTAATTTTTAATCACACTATTTAAAAAATCATCTAACCTCTGAAACTTGATTAAATAATCGTATAAAACTCTTTACAATATAAGCTCATCAAAATTAACAAAATTATTACGTGCACACACCAAAATTAACCACTAAAAGAGTATTTATTTCGAAACAGAAAAAAAAAAAAACTATCGTAAAAGAACAATAATCCACAAAATTAAATTATGAACTCACCAATAGGATGGTATGTCGCCAAAGGTGACAAGAACAGAAGAATCAGTATAAGTGGCGGTTTGATGTGCACTGAGCATAACACTAGCGGCGGTGAGAGTAGCAACCGACGCAAAACCCCTCATACACCTACCAAAGTTGGTAGTATTACTTTGCATCACTTTAGTATGGAACAACACAAACACTATGGTTGATTACTTGGGTTTCTTTTTTCTCTCATGCTTGTGATGTTCTATGTTTTTTGGCTAATAAAAATCTCGTTTCTCAATCACATAAATTAGAATATTTTCCTACCAATTTAGTGTCATTCCATATTTATATTAAACTTTTTCATCTAATAATAAATATTACTACTAAATTACAATTAGTAATTAACAGTGTATATTTATATATATGGAAGAAAAAAACTTTAATTTTATTTCATAGATATTTGTTACAATAAGAATTTAGTTATATCTTAATAAAGATATTGGTAATAGAGAATAAAATTAGAAAGCTTCTATTTTATTAATTTTTTTTTGTCTTATAAAAATTATATGTTTTTTATTTGATCAAATCCTTTCCTTTACCAATATTATTAATTAGATCAAACTATATATTATTGTGATTTTTTAAAAATAATTTTACTATATCATTGCATCCTATTAAAATTAGGATGTATCATATATGTTACCAAATTAGAAACAAATTATCATCAAACCATTCCCATCCTCCTGAACTTTCTATATATAATATATATTTTTCCTTTTTTTTCCCCTCACTTGCAATGTTTATAAGATTTTCTTTTTCCCCTTTATTTTTACTTAACCTATTTTAATAATCTATTTTTTTTTTTTTGTTTTCCACGGTATCCCCCGATTCGACAGGTCAAGAATTAATCCGTCGCAGATCTGAGCTCCATTTAAGAGTCTGCCGCTGGCCAATGAGTTGTTGCATGCACAAGGCGACTCTTGAGTGAGCTTTTTAATAAACCTATTTAGTGTTTAACTATGATGCACAGACAATAACATAGACACGGGACACGCCGACACGTGAATTTTAAAATCTTACATGATACGGGGACACACATATATACAAAATATAAAGTATTTTTTAGATAAATCGTAATGATATTTTGATATTTTATTGATATTAAAATATAAATTAAAATTTTTAATTATTTTTAATGTCTTATTTTAATTATATCAAATATTTAAAATATTTTTTGTTTTAATAAATAATAATATATACTATATCTAAATTTATTTTAAAAATATATGTTAAGAATAAGACAAGACACGCTGACACGTGATGGTATTTAGATGTGTCCAGGTGTGTCCGGAGAAGAACTTTTTATTTTTTATTAAGACACGGTTGGACACAGCAGACACGCGTATCGGACAAGTATCGGTGAGTGTCGTGTTCAAAATGTGTCCGACACGCCAACTCAACGAAGTGTCCGTGCTTCATAGGTGTTTTTTTTTGTGACTATGCTTCATAGGTGTTTAATTACTAGCATGTTAACAGTTAAGAAGAAAAATAAACACTGAAAAAAAAAAAGAACCACCATGATTTCACAATAGATGATGAAGTTAATAATTACAAAAACAGCAATTAAGTAATTTTATTAAAAACTTATTAGATCTGGAAGAACATGATGTTGATGAGGATTATAAGGCACAATGCTATTATAAGAATCCAGTTCCAAAAATGGATTATAATTATTAGTAGCAGCAGCAGCAACAACAACAGCACTGCTCATTTGATCAAATGCCACGTCATCATCAAACACTTCCCACTGATCAGTAATCACTGTCTTCTTCATCAAGAAATCATTCTCTCTAACAACAATTGCCATCTCTTCATTCATCTTCTTAACAACATCATCATCATTTTCATCTTTTTCATCCATGTTCTTATTCTTCTTCTTCTTCTCATTCACGCCATCAATTATTCCTTTCAATTCTTTTACATCTTTCTCAGCCACCCTCAAGATCTTGGGAGAATCAGAAACATTAAGAACCCCAATCTCCCTACAGAATTCGAAATACAAGGCGAGTTTATCGCCTTGCATTTCGCCTTTCTCGATGATCCGAAGCGCGGTTCCGGCTTCAACCGTTCCTCCCATATCAAAAATTTTTAGAATCACTCTCTCCATTCCCTTGCAGTAGCTATCATAAACTTCAAGAACCTCGTCGATTACGCAATCCATGGCTTCAAGAACAAGCACAACGTGCATGGAAGGATTTCGCGGCTTCACATGAAGGATCGCGTCGATCAAACCTTGAAGTTTCTCTAAATTCTGTAACTCCTCCGCCAGAGTCTCCTCCGTTTTCTTCCCCGGCTTCCGCTTCCTCGCCGCCTGAGCGCAAACGTACGATGACTTGAGATCCAAGTAACTGTAATAGGCACGGATGAAAGCGTTGTATCCCCACGCTTTTTCGGGGTTTAAGTGACCGTCGCTAAAGTGTGTCATATCAAATGGAAGCCTTCTTAGCATTTGAACGGTTGGAAGGTCGAAACAGAACACGCCATGGATGAGCATTAGTCCTTTAATGGCGACAACCCAGCTATGAGTCTTTTCCATCCTCGTTGACAATGTGTAGAGAAGAGGTTTCAGGTACAATGGCGAGCTTCGCAGCCATTGGAACACCCTTTGTATGCTCTTGTAATCCATACATTGCTCGTTATGGCTCGTCGCCTTTATCACCACTCTCTCCAGATCTGGGTGGCCGTGCGGCGAGAATTTCGCCACCAAAATGCTGTAATTGTCCTTGAGAGCTCCGGCCGCCCTCTTCCATATCCTCATCTTTATAATATTCTTTGTAAGTAAATAAAAAGGGACAGAAAAAGCTCAACACAATAAAGTGGAACAGTCAAAGACTGGGCGAGAATATTCGAGAGGAAAAAGAAAAGAACAAAGGAAGGAGGGGAATGATAGTTGTGTTGTGAGATTCCCCTGATTGGGTTTGTGTATGAATTAATGTGTAAAATGGAATTGGAGATTGGATTCAAACTTGGCTGAACAGAAAGCTTGGGTTCTTGTGGTGGTGCTGCTCAAGCTGCACAGCCTGTGATGTGTTGTAATGTTGAACTGTTTTGTCTTGGCGGGGCATTTTTGGAATGTACGCGTTGGAAATAGTCAAGGGTTGTTTAGCTGTTACAGTTACAACAATGTCTTTGACTTAATTCACAAGCCAATTCTAGACATTTTTGTGTGCAAATTTGGTTTCCGATTTTGTCCTTATTACAGATCTCTACCTATTAATAAAACTGAATCTAGAATTTTTCTTGCAATCTAATTTTTACTACACATTTCAACACGCTTTAGCGGGTTTTAGCCAAGATCACTCCTTAAATCACGTGTGTTAACTGCATACTTATGAACTCAATTGTTACTATTTTTAGAATTAATTACTTATATTACTCTTTTGAAACATATTGCAAAGATATCACTATTTTTGTATAATAATAATTTTTTTTATTAAATGGAATTGAGAGAAGAGATTAAATGGAATTGATGAATAAACTCAATCTAAAGTGAAAGATCTCAAATGAAACTAGCTGATACACGTGGCTTATATAGCAGCAAACTACAACTAACTTAGCCTCTAACTAACTGATCCTACGTGGCAAGTAAGAATAACTAACTCTACAACTATCATCTACTTAATTTAGTCACGCCAACCATGCATGCATGAGCTGAATTTGGCTGCATGAGGTTGCACCATATGCTGTGAGCTTCTCTTAAAACATAGATGCTATGTGCACACCAAAATTTGATAGAGAATATTATCCTCTGCTTCAAGTTACAGCAAGTTTTCCACAACTCCACAAGCATGGTTCACAAATAGTTTGCTACAACCTATGAAACAAGTAAAATTCAAGAGTGAATGGTGTTATAAGGATATGACTCTACACATTCATAATATTTCAATGGCTCACCTACACACTCAAATGATGACCTTCTTATCCATAATAATGCATGGAATGTGACTATGTGAGCAACTTTAGGCCATTCTAGAATGTAGAAACCTTGAAGAAATGTGAGACACTGGGGTGCCTCTTCTTCTTCTGAAATTGAAAATGATTTCAGATTCTTACATTCTATAAAGTAGAGCCACTTGAGCACAGGGAGAGAGCCTAAGGAAAATGATGCCAGTGAGCAACAACTATTCCATATTTGTCAAAGATTCAAGTGCCGTGTAACTACGCAGGGATTCATGATTTGGGAATTCGAAGTTCTCACAATTTTTGAGGAAATGGTTGAAATGAAGGAGAACATCATCCATAAAATTCAGGACCAATAGTCTTCACTGAGATAATATCAAATATGATGAGTTCTTTAAGATTATGAAGCTGTCCAACAGGTGGTAGTGCAAATGAGGAATTACCTAACCAGTTGGGAAACCAGGTTCCACCATAGAATTTGATGGTTAGTTTGTTCAAGTTTGTTGAAGGCTGCAGGTGCTCCAATACAAGATCTAATGATAGATCTTCAATTTGTTCTTTCTTCTTCATATTGGCTTGTGAAGCATCACAGGGGTCAACAATGTTTTGTAGCTTTGAAATGCAGAGCTTCCCCTGCAAACTGGGAAATTTTTGCAATTCTCCCACCTTCAATCCATTTTTCTGTCTGCTAACAACAAACCCAGATAAAGTTTGGAGACTTTTTTGTGCCGGTATCTCCTGCAATTGAGTTCCACTAATGTTGAGGTGGCGAAGATTCACCAACATTTCTATCTCCTCAGGTAATTCAGTGAGAAACTTACAATCAGACAACAGCAAGCTCTAAGTACCTTAGTAGCAGAGCAGGTTGCACATTTAAATTTGGCAGATCCCAAATGTTACTTCTAAGTACCTTATTCCAATCATTTTTCGACAATTTGGTGCGAAGAAGACCCCCCAATGCAACTGCAGCTAAAGGCAAACCATCACATTTTTTCCCAATTTCTCTTCCAATTCCTTCTAGGTTGGACCTTTCACTGGAATTATTTGCTCCAAATGCGTGTTCAGCAATCTTCACTATCAAGAGATGTCAAATGGAAGAAAGGAAAGGTTTGCATAGCAGAGTATTCAAGTTATCAGTATTTGTTGTTTTTGAGGTAACCGATTCAAGCACAGTCTTAATGACCCTGAAAACATCAAAATCCTTTGAAACACATGCCCATGCTTTTAAATCAAACTTGTCTTTAACTTCATCTTCTTCTTTCCAAGAAGTGAAACATTAAGCTTCCTTCTCCTAAAGAAGTCCAAGAACTCATTGGAAATGATCTTATCCAATAACACCTGAACAGAAGCAGAGAGTAATGTCCCTCCCACAATAGCAGCAGCCATATAAGACCCTACAGTTGCCAGTAATTAACAGTATTAATTTACAAGAGAAGTAGTGTGTAAGTAAGGATTAATATATAGCACACAAATTTCTCACAAACAAGTTTCTTAGTATTTGATGAATTTACAATTATACTTTAATCAGTTAATGATGATTATTCTTAAGTAATTAGTAACAAGTTAGAACAAATGAATAGGATAAATAGAACACTATAAGAGGACCAAAATGTGGTTTATTGATTCTATCAGCAGATGTTATTATAATCTCTCTCTCTCTAATTTTGGACCTCAGTAATTAAAGAAGAGAGAAAGAGAAAGACAAAGATGAATTCTTACCTTAGAAGTAGAATTTAGTCAAAAACCAAATGACATGATTAGAAGCAATTAGCAGAGCTTCTCTCAACTAAAATACTTCATTTCCTTCATATCCAGATCCAGCTGCTTCTTCTTTGATGAGAAGTCACTCAAAACTCAAAGTCAAAGACGAAGTCAACATCAACCTTAACAAAAAAATCAATAACAAATCTGAATTATTATCATTATTATTATTTAAAAGTAACTTAGGTAAAACTTTTTAAAGTTTAAAATTTAAAAATAACTAAAGTAGAAGATTTCTAAAATTAGTTTATATTTTTTAAAATTTAAAAGTCTAATATATTTTATATATTAGTTAATTTTTAAATTTAAAAATTAAATTTATATCTTTTATAATAATTTTAAATTTTAAAAATTATTTTATTAAACATAATTATTGTTACTTATATTTATTAAAAATTATTTTTAATTTAATTTACTGCGCTTTTTAAAAGCACTCTTTTAAAAAATAAAAGGTTTATAATGCCAAAACTACCTTTGCAATTGCATTTTGAGGGCATGCACATGGCGGCTCAACACCCAACAGCGGCGGTCCTCTTGTGTGAAGTGGTGATGGAGATCCTCTCTTGGATTCCTGCAAAGCCTGTCACGCGCCTGAAGCTTGTGTGCAAGTCATGGAACTCCATCATCTCCCACCCTCACTTCGTCAAACTTCACCTTCACCGTTCACCCAAAAATGCCATCGTCCTGTCTACGCTAACACCACCTTTCCCCAACAAAGAAGAAAAACAGAGCCTAGTGTTGAGTAGCGTTGAATCTTTCATCCAAAACCCATCATCCACTGTTGATGCTCAAGAGAATCGCCACTCTCTACACTTACAAGACTGGGTTTTGGATTCATGCAACGGGTTAGTTTGTGTGGCCCGTCTTCTTTTCCACCCCAACAACGATATTACCGATATCTGCTTTCGTTTATTGAACCCTCTCACAGGGTTTATTTCAGAGAACTCGCCGTGCTTACGTGTCAATGTGAATAATGTTTTTGGGTTTGGGTATGATGAGTCAAGTGACAGTTACAAGGTAGTGACTTTCATTCGGGATTCTTCTGGAACAGTAACTGCGCAAGTTTATAGCTTCCGTGGCAGTTCTTGGAAGACGATCAACAGTTTCCCTGCTTTTCCGTATTGTGTTGAAGCTAATGGCCAGTTCATCGGTGGCTCTCTTAATTGGCTAGGTGTCCGTAACCCGCATGGAGATGATTATCATTGGGCTGCTGTTACACTTGATATGTTAATGATTGTTTCTTTTGACCTGAAATCGGATACACATAAACAGATTCTGCTTCCAAAGGGTATCAATGAGATCCCCCGTCAAGAGCCAACTCTGGGAGTTTGGGGAAATAGGCTGTATCTTCTTTATGATTACAAGAACACTCATTTTATTGCATGGCAAATGAAGGAGTTTGGAGATGAAAATTCTTGGACTCAATTGCTAAAGATTAGTTTTCACCATCTCGGTGTTGAAACGCTATTTCCAGAATTTATATTTGAGAATGGAAATATCTTCATGTTGAGAGGCAGGCATTGTTTTGAGGAAGTTTTTTATGACCGAAGAGATAATAGTGTTAAACGCACTAATATCTTGGCCAACAATTGTTACTTCATTGCATTTGATTATGTTGAGAGCTTGGTTCAGCCTTGTTAAAATTCAGTCAGCAAAGTTCAGGTCATTGTGATTATTTTGGGTGTTTCCTTACTTTGGCTACTTCTTGTTGTTGGATCCAAATTGTAGACGGATCACTTTTATTTTGGCTGCAAACTTTATATATACAAGTGCATAAAATTCTAGCATTCTTATTGCTACTTGTTGCATAAGTTTATTAATTTTTGCTAATGGTTGGATGAAGTTTACAGACAAATTGATTTTTTCATTAGTTAGAATCTAGAACATGATTTTCGCGACCATCCCATTGTAAAAGTAATGAAATTTTCACTTTCTTTATTTAGTTATTGGTTACTTTATCTTTTCATGACATATGTTTTGTATGGTGAACAAGCTTGATGGCAAGCTGGAATCTTATTTATAGTAGTCATGGGATTGTACTAGTAGGAATGAGTAATGTAAGGATGGAAATAAAATATGACATCCTATTACCCTGCCAAAAGTACCCTAAGTATGCCCTATCTATGATGTAGATGCTCTATTTATGATGTATATACATTCATTAGTTTTTTCTGTGGAAATTATGTGACTATGTGAAGGTGGTTTTGATCCTGTGTATCTCCATTTCCAATAGTGTTGGAACCAAAAAACTTACGTGTCAGAGTATTGTTTTTAGTTCTTTTTTTCTTCGGAGTAAATTTGTGATGCAGCATATGATTTCTTGGATCTTTAGATACATGTCTAATAGGATTGCAACTAAAATAAGATTGCTTTCTTAGATTGTTACATACATGTCTAATAGGATGGTAACTATGTGTATTCTGAATTGTCAAATGTTTCTTATAGCTATCTTGTATTCCCAATTTGATAGGAATAGCAACTGCACAATGCAGCCACTGCCATGTTTAGTTTGCCTAATATAAAATTCAGGTACTGTAACTGTCATATATGCCATTTTGACAACTCAATCTATGCTTTGTAAGATCAAATCGTAGACTTGTAACCAATTTTTGACATCACTTATGCAAACAAAATATGAGTATTTTGAATACCAATTTTAAACTCTTGAACCATTATGTCTTTTTTAAAAATCCTTCTTTCTCTCTCTTTGTTTAAGCTATTCCAACAAATTTGGATCAATATTTATTTATTAATAGCTTGCAAAACTTTCATTGTGGAAGAAGTGAATGGAAAAATAAGTGCGTATATGCAAGTTACTAAATTACGGACTTAGTTGTCAAAGGAAATATAAACTACAATTTTTTAGAATTCAAAGTTCTCACAATTTTTGAGGAACAGAACTCTTTAACGTTTCCGGCAGACCATCTCTAGGGATGGCGGTCCGAGAAGGAATGCCTTCGATATGTAATTGTTCAAGAGAATTAAGACCAAGCATTAATTCACTGAATAGAATTGATGCATTGATAATGTTTCTGTTATCTACTTCAACAGAAAATTGTGACTCGAGTAGAGAACAACTGGATTAATGCACAAATACAGCATGTTTGCAAATGAGGAATCACCTAAGCAGTTGGGAAACCAGGTTCCACCATAGAATTTGATGGTTACTTTGTTCAAGTTTGTTGAAGGCTGCAGGTGCTCCAATACAAGATGTTGGGACTCTTGAGCAGTGCAGCTATCCCATTCTAATGATAGATCTTCAATTTGTTCTTTCTTCTTCATCTTGGCTTGTGAAGCATCACAGGGTTCAACAATTTTTTGTAGCTTTGAAATGCAGAGCTTCCCCTGCAAATTGAATTCGTCACCAGGTATTCGTCACCAACTTCTTCCAGGATTTTCTTACTTTTTGTCACATGTACTAAACTTTCTGCTATCCATAGCCGAACTAGCATCTCTTTTTCTAAGACTGAGTTCTTTGGAAAAATTGAACAATAAGCAAAGCAACGTTTCAAAGGAGCCGGAAGGAAATGATAGCTTAGTAGCAGAGCAGGTTGCACATTCAAATTTGGCAGATCCCAAATGTTACTTCTAAGTACCTTATTCCAATTATTTTTCGACAATTTGGTGCGAAGAAGACTCCCCAATTCAACTGCAGCTAAAGGCAAACCATCACATTTTTTCACAATTTCTCTTCCAATTCCTTCTAGGTTGGACCTTTCACTGGAATTATTTGCTCCAAATGCGTGTTCAGCAATCTTCACTATCAAGAGATGTCAAATGGAAGATAGGAAAGGTTTGCATAGCAGAGTATTCAAGTTATCACTATTTGTTGTTTTTGAGATAACCGATTCAAGCAGAGTCTTAATGACCCTGAAAACCATCAAAATCCTTTGAAACACATTCCCATGCTTTTAAATCAAACTTGTCTTTAACTTCATCTGCATCTTTCCAAGAAGTGAAACATTAAGCTTCCTTCTCCTAAAGAAGTCCAAGAACTCACTGGAAATGATCTTATCCAACAACACCTGAACAGAAGCAGAGAGTAATGCCCCTCCCACAATAGCAGCAGCCATATTTTCTTTGGTTTAAATAAGACCCTACAGTTAATGATGATTACAAGAGAAGTAGTGTGTAAGTAAGGATTAATAGCACACAAATTTCTCACAAACAAGTTTTTTAATATTTGATGGATTTACAACTATACTTTAATCAGTTAATGATGATTATTCTTAAGTAATTAGTAACAAATTAGAACAAATGAATAGCATAAAATTGAGAGCCATGAGAACCAAAATACGGTTTATTGATTCTATCAGCAAATGTTATTATAGTTTTTCCCTCTAATTTTGGACCTCACTAATCAAAGAAGAGAGGGAGAGAGAGCTGAATTCTTACCTTAGAAGTAGAATTTAGTTAGAAACCAAACTTAGCAGCCGAGCTTCTCTCAACTAAGATACTTCATTTCCTTCATTCATATCCAGATCCAGCTGCTTTTTGTTTGATGAGAAGTAACTCAAAACTCAAAGTCAACGTCAACCTTAACAAAAAAAAATCAATAAACTAATTAAAAAGATATTTATTTCAACAAATTAAAAGTGTCTGTACTTTGTATTTTTAAGAGAAAATGACACTTCCTTTTTTATGAAATGTCTAAAAAACATCCCTTTCCTTCAATTTACAGAACTTAAAATTTAAAAAATAAATTAACAAACTCTCAATCTCACTCAGATTCTTCATCTTTATCTCTCTCTCTCTTCTCTCATTCTTTATTTTTTTTATCTTTCTTTTCTA
>NC_029794.2:135126194-135163037 GCF_000816755.2 Arachis ipaensis
ACACAGGAAGAAAAAATATTATTTTTAAATAGCAAGTATAAAAATTAATTATTCCTATTTGTGAAACAGACTTAATAGTTAACACCTAATTAAATATAAATATACACATTAAATTATTTTAAATTTTAGATAACGAATGTTAAAATTAATTATTAATAAAAAATTAGACTTTTTCATATAAAAATAATAACTAAAAATCTTATTATTTGATTTTTTTATCTATAGATATCTTGATGATTAGCCAAAAACTTCTGTCAACCTACTATTTTTTTGTATAAGTAATTTAATTTTATAAATCTTTTATACCATGTATAATTTTTACTATCAGAATAAAATAGATCATAATTTTAAAAAATTTATATCCTAATATTACAGATAAAAATATTAGTATTAATAAAATCCCAAAAATGTGTGCGATCAGAAATTTTACGTTTTCAGAATCGACGCTAATAATCTCCACTAACCACAACAATAACAAGACACATGTCATCTTTTTATTTCCTGGTCAATTTTAAAACCTAGCCATCAATTTAAATTTAAATTTAAATTCTCTAAATTTTAAAATGTGATCGCTCATGTTTAAATAAATTTTTTTTATATTTTTTTAATTCTATCTATTAAATAAATGATAATCCTCACTTCGCCAAACTTCACCTTCACCGATCACCCAAAAATAGCATCCTCCTGATTACGCGAACACCACCTTTCCCCGAGAAAGAAAGAAAACAGGGCTTAGTGTTGAGTAGCGTTGAATCTTTCATCCAAAATCCATCATCCACTCTTGATGCTCAAGAGAATCGCCGCTCTCTACACGTAGAAGACTGTGTTGTGGGTTCATGCAACGGGTTGGTTTGTGTGTCCCATAGTCTTTTCCACCCCAACAACGATAATTTCGATATCTGGTTTCGTTTATGGAACCCTCTCATAGGGTTTATTTCAGGGAACTCGCCTTCGCCTTGCTTACGTGTCAATGGGCATGATGCTTTTGGGTTTGGGTATGATGAGTCAAGTGACAGTTACAAGGTAGTGATTGCCAGTCGGGATTATTCTTCTGGAACAGTAACTGCGCAGGTTTATAGCTTCCGTGGCAGTTCTTGGAAGAGGGTCAACAGTTTTCCTGCTTTTCCGTTTTTTGATGATAATGGCCACTTCATCGGTGGCACTCTTAATTGGTTAGGTCTCCGTAACCCGCATGGAGGTGATGATTATGATTGGGATGCTGTTACACTTGATATGTTAATGATTGTTTCTTTTGACCTGAAATCGGATACAAATAAACAGATTCTGCTTCCAAAGGGTATCGATGAGATCCCCCGTGAAGAGCCAAGTCTGGAAGTTTCGGGAAACAGCCTGTATCTTCTTCATGATTACAAGAACACTCATTTTATTGCATGGCAAATGAAGGAGTTTGGAGATGAAAATTCTTGGACTCAATTGCTAAAGATTAGTTTTGACCATCTCGGTGTTGAAATGCTATTGCTACCGGAGCTTATATTTGAGAATGGAAATATCTTCATGTTTATGGGCAGGCATTGTTTTGAGGAAGTTTTTTATGACCGAAGAGATAATAGTGTTAAACGCGTTAATATCAACAATCTTGACTTCGATGCATTTGATTATGTTGAGAGCTTGATTCAGCCTTTTTAAAATTCGGTTCCTATTCAAAGTTTTGCTTCTGCAGCCTTTTATTCTGTTATTTTAAATTCTTATATTTCATGTAGGTCCAGCAAAGTTCATGTCATACTTTAGCTACTTCTTGTTGTTGGGTCCAAATTTGTAGACAGATCACTTTTAATTTGGCTGCAAACTTTATATATACAATTGCATAAAATTCTAACATTCTTATCATGACTACTTGTTGCATAAGTTTATTCATTTTTGCTAATTGTTGGATGAAGTTTACAGACAAATGAAGTTGCGTTGATTTTTTCATTAGTAAAAATCTAGAACATCATTTTCTGGAGGGAAGATTGATTTTCGCAACCATCCCATTATAAAAGTAATGAAAAATTCACTTTATTTAGTTATTGGTTACTTTATCTTTTCATGACATATGTTTTGTATGGCGAACAAGCTTGATGGCAAGCTGAATTCTTATTTACAATAGTCATGGGATTATACTAATAGGAATGAATAATATAAGGATGGAAATAAATTATGACATCCTATTGCCCTGCCAAAAGTACCCTATCTATGATGTAGATGCTCTATCTATGATGTATATACTTTCATTAGTTTTTTTCGTGAAAATTATGTGACAATGTGAAGGTGGTTTTGATCCTGTGTATCTCCATTTTCAATGGTGTTGGAACAAAAAATCTTACGTGTCAGAGTATTATTTTTAGTTTTTTTTTATTCGAAGTAAATTTGTGATGCAGCATATGATTTCTTGGATCTTTAGATAGATGTCTAATACGATAGCAACTAAAATAAGATTGCTATCTTAGATTGTTACATACATGTCTAATAGGATGGTAATTATGTATATTCTAAATTTTGTTATTGTGAGATAGTTAGTACGAAAAAAAAAAAAGGATCAAATATTGACTAATGAGAGAATTTTTTCATGTACTTAAGATCTTAAAATGATGATGTAGAGGGATGGTTGGGAGGGGAGGGGTATCATAACAAAAACTTAATGAGGGAGCTGCTTTTAGTGTTCTATTGCTGTTTTGTCAATAAAATTATCAAGTCCAAGAATTACATATTACATTAGCAGCTGAAAATTTGTTTCAATGCATTAGAAAATGGTAAATTCTACTCTATCTTTTCTAAAATAAAGGGTAAATTACCCTTGTGACATATACAGTGATTATTCATAAATTATTCTACTATCAGAGCTCCAAAATTCACGTTATCTTCTCTTTTCTTTTCAATTAACGCTATGTTTTCTCTTAAAATTTGATAGTAATGTCATTTTCATAATCCGCACCAAATACACCTCTTCTTCTTCAATTTTAAAACCATAATTCCTCTCAAATCCAATCACCATTTCCAATCAATTATGTTAGAATTTTGAACTTGTTCATATATGCTTTCAATCTCCCATTTCAACGAACACATCTATTAATTTTTTAACTCTCTTGTTCCTAAGATTTTCTTCCTAATATTTTTCTTAAAATTCAGTTGGATCAACAATGATACTCCTCTTCAGATAACCAACCCTCATAGCCTTGTATAACTATATAACAAAAAAATTAACTAAAATATTAGTTAGTCATAAAAACAATAAGTCAATAATTACCATCTTAGAATTTTTATTATCTGAATAATGATTGAAAAATAATTTAAGAACAATTAAAGATAAAAAAATAAAATAAAATACCTTGGTGTCTCCTTTCACGCACCAATTACCATCATTTTTATCTAATATATCACAAATTTCTATCAGTTTTTTAGCTCCCTCATTTTTAGGATTTTCTAGTAATCGTATTAGAGATAGTAATTAGATTTGACGATCTCATTCAAACTTTGAAACTCTGATTGAAAGATAATTTATCAATAATCATTGTATATGTCACAATGGGTAATTTACCCTTTATTTTAGATAGGGCATAGTAGAGTTCACCTAGAAAAATCCTGCTAAAAGTCACAATTGACATTGAACTATAAAATGATAAGTTTGATGTAATCACTATTTGCTGACGTTGCTGTACTGCTAATACTAAGTTGTCCCCTGTTGCATTCATTAGAAAATTTTGTGTGCAAATTTAGTTTTCGATTTTGTCTTTATTATAGATCTCTACCTATTAATAAAACTGAATCTACAAGTTTTCTTGTAATCTAATTTTTACTACACATTTCAACACGCTTTAGCGGATTTTAGTTAAATCACGTGTGTTAACTGCATACTACTTTAGAACTCAATTGTCACTATTTTTAGAATTAATTACTTATATTACTCTTTTGAAACATATTACAAATATATCACTATTTTTGTATAATAATAATTTTTTTATTTGGTTTTGTGTGATTTTCTATGTTTTATGGATATTTTGACGTTAAAATTGGTTTTGAGAAAAAAGTCTAACTAAACAAGTTTGATTGGGAAGGGATAGTTTAAAGAGTTTAAAATATAAAAAAAATTAAAATTTCACAAAATAAAATATTTAATGATTATATAAAAACAATGACATATTGATAATATGCTTTAAGATGGTGAGTGAAGCAGACAGAGCACACTAAGTTGGAGAGAATTGAGAGAAGAAATTAAATGGAATTGATGAATAAACTCAATCTGAAGTGAATGATCTCAAATGAAAGTAGCTGATACACGTGGCTTATATAGCAGCAAACTACAACTAACTTAGCCTCTAACTAACTGATCCTACGTGGCAAGTAACAATAACTAACTCTACAACTATCATCTACTTAATTTAGTCACGCCAACTATGCACGCATGAGCTGAACTTGGCTGCATGAGGTTGCACCATATGCTGTGAGCTTCTCTTTATCAAGTAACACTGCCAATTAAGTTAACAAGTTAATAATTTTTTTTTTTTCAAATAGTGGCAATCAAGCATTTTCTGCTAAAACCTACGGAATGAAGGAAAGTGAATTTAAAAACGAAAAATGAAAGAAAATTATTCCATCAAATACATACAAAGATTCTATTGTTATTTGCTTTGATACTAATAATAAAAATCAGTCGATTAATTAACTTAATTAAAACAACTCCTATAAGTCATGTATTTTGTCATAAATTTATAACATACTACCATATAAAGTGGGAAAATGTTTGTATATTTCCAAAATAAATGTTACACGCACACCAAAATTCGATGGAGAATATTATCCTCTGCTTCAAGTTACAGCAAGTTTCCCACAACTCCACAAGCATGGTTCACAAATAGTTGTTAATGTTACAAGTGTGAAGAGTGTTGAAGTTAGTCCCACATTAAAAAAAGCAAAAAAGAGTGGAGATTTTATAAAATAAGAGATCCATTAACTTCTCTTTAACTTCATCTTCATCTGTCCAAGAAGTGAAACATTAAGCTTCCTTCTCCTAAAGCCATATTTTCTTTGGTTTAAATATGACCTTACAGTTGATGATTACAAGAGAAGTAGTTTGTAAGTAAGGATTAATAGTCGAAATGGCTATAAGAAACTATAGTTTGTTTTGGAAACAATTAAACAATACTTCGAGAGTTGGACAAGGCTCTTGCTAGGAAGAATGAATGCAATAGGTGGTTGATTGGTTTTTGTGCTATTATTTGAAATACTTGGCTGGAAAGGAATGATAGGATATTCAGGAATCAAGAAACACGTATTACGGAAGTTATCAACAAGTCAATTAGGAGCAACAAAGAGTGGACTGATTTTGATTCTACTAATTGTTGATGGCATGCCAGAGATGACTACAGTCTAATTTTCTGTTTTATTACTTAGTAACTTTGCTGCTCCACCTTGTTGGGTTGAGTTTTTATTTCAAAAAAATAGTCAAAATGATCTCGAAAAGAAGCACATACAAATTTCTCACAAACAAGTTTCTTAGTATGATGAGTTTGGAAAATTCTAATTTAATTTTCATGATGAACAAACATTATTGAAATAATTAATTACAAAATTATTAATTTGATTTTCATTTAACATATGTTAATTAATAATTTTGTGATACAGGTTTCTAATTGGGCCGAAAATAAAATTCTGATACAAACCCAATTAAATAAAAAAAATTCAGCCTTGGTTTGATGCTAGAATATATGATGAGTATGGCTGAATTGTTTATTGTGCTAATTGGGCCAGATTGAGTTATTATTATTACTACAAGCCCAAATGAATGCTTTCATATTTGCTCAATGCATGATCCAAAAATTCATCATGAAAGCAAATGTTATTTTTGGGCCAGAAATTAAATGTTGTTGCAACTAAACCCAATTTTATATTTGATAAAAGTTCCTCATGCATGATCCGGAACCAATGAAAAAAGGAAAGCAAAATTGCTTTCAACGGATCCAAGCATTTCACCATGTGATGGATTCCAAAATTCATTACATTGTCATTTATTGCATGGGAACTATGAGAGAGAAAACAAGACATTTGATTTGATTGTAGCACTTATGGTTACACGCTACTCAGCAAGGAAAGAATCATTTCATTTAATCTCATTCTCTTTCCTAATTCAATACTTTTCAAATTTCTCTCTTCTCTCTCTATTTGCTTCTCTTCTTCGGTTATTACACAGGAAACAATGGATGCCATGGAAGCTACATGGAGCTACCGAAGTGAAGGAAGGACAAGTCTAGAGACCATCACAATGATGGCAAGAAAACATAACAAAACAAAAGTGTGCTGTGGCTGAGATTTTCACCAAATATGGTTAGATTTGGTGAGATAGTCTCGAGCTCTTCATACTCAAAAAGGAAGAAGAAGATTCGGCCAACAAGGAGGAGACTCTTGGAGGCGTGACTTGTCTTTGATTCTGCTCAACTACCACAGGAAGTAGCTAGAGTGGCGAAGTGATGGTAGAGGCAGAGATTGAAGCAGATGAAGTCATCATCATCATGAAGCATCAAGGGCCAGAAATCCATCTTGGAGAGCAAGCCAAGGATGGAGAGCTCGGATTGATAAAAAGTGGTGACCAAGAAAGGACTAGAGGTAATTGCATGTTGGGTTTTGTATGGTTATCTCTTCTCTCTCTATATGCTCGAACCGGTTCTATTTCTTGAAGAAGAAGAAGTTGGCTTGGGTTTTGGCTTCAAGTGTGGAGGCTTCTCTCTTCTATAAAAAGGGAGAACAACCACTGTTTGGAGCAAGGAGTTAGAAGTAAGCAGTGAGAGTGCAAGGCACAGGATTCTCAGAGCTATCTAAGCTTACAGATTTTCTTCTCCTTCAATGTATTCTGTTTCGTATTTTTCTGTTTAATTTTGTCATGTCTTGAGTCTCATGGAAAAAAAGGCAAACAGTGATGTTTGTATGAAAAAGCCATAGAGCGGAAAAAGGCAGAGAGTGCAAAATTAAAAGAAAAAGCCATAGATGTCCTTAGAGTTCCTTTGTTCATCTATGTTGTGTTTCATGATTCTGTGGGAATCCCCTTGTAAGTTGGGTTAGCACTTTACAGTCTGTAATCAAGAAGATTATAGTGAAATTCCATCATGGTTGTGATGGAGACTGGATGTAGGCTGCACTGCACTTAGCAGCTGAACCAGGATATATCTGGGTGTAACTTTCTTTCTTCTCTACCCCAATTCTGTTTCTATTGCACAGGAGGTCAAACTGAAAAATATTTCGTGCCAAGTGACGAGACAAAAAAAAAAGTCTCGTGCCAAGTGACGAGATAAAAATAAAAGTCTCGTGGCTAAAGACGAGACAAAAATCAAAAAGTCTCCTGAAGTTATCTCAAAGGTCAGCAAGTGTTACTAAGCAAAAAGTGGGCTAAGATTCAACCCCCTTCTCTTAGCCACCGAAACCATAATAGTATTTGATGGATTTACAATTATACTTTAATTAGTTAATGATAAAAATTCTTAAGTAATTAATAACAAGTTAGAACAAATGAATAGGATAAAATAGAGAGCCATGAGAGGATCAAAATGTGGTTTATTAATTCTATAAGTAGATGTTATTACAGTCTCTCCCTCTAATTTTGGACCTCAGTAATTAAAGAAGAGAGAAAGAAAGAGAAAAAGAGAGCTGAACTCTTACCTTAGAAATAGAATTTAGTCAGAAACCAAATCATATGACTAGAAGCAATTAACAGCAGAGTTTCTCTCAATTAAAATACTTCATTTCCTTCGTATGATGAGAAGTAACTCCAAACTCAAAGTCATAGTCAAAGATAACGTCAACCTTAACAAAAAATCAATAAACTAATCTGTATTATTATTATTATTATTATTATTATTATTATTATTATTATTATTATTATTTAAAAATAACTAAGACACCCAACAGCGGCGGTCCTCTTGTGTGAAGTGGTGATGGAGATCCTCTCTTGGATTCCTGCAAAGCCTGTCACGCGCCTGAAGCTTGTGTGCAAGTCATGGAACTCCATCATCTCCCACCCTCACTTCCTCAAACTTCACCTTCACCGATCACCCAAAAATGCCATCCTCCTCTTTACGCAAACAAAAGCGCTCACGCTCGGCGAAGAAGAAAAACAGGGCTTAGTGTTGAGTAGCGTTGAATCTTTCATTCAAAATCCATCATCCTCTCTTGATACTCAAGAGAATCGCCACTCTCTACACGTAGAAGACTGGGTTTCGGGTTCATGCAACGGGTTGGTTTGTGTGGCCCATATCGTTCTCTGCCACTGCCACCCCGGCAACGATATTTGCTATATCTGTTTTCGTTTATTAAACCCTCTCACAGGGTTTATTTCAGAGAACTCGCCGTGCTTACGTGTCAATGTGCACAATTCTTTTGGGTTTGGGTATGATGAGTCAAGTGACAGTTACAAGGTAGTGACTCTCATTCGAGATTCTTCTGGAATAGTAACTGCACAAGTTTATAGCTTCGGCGGCAGTTCTTGGAAGACGATCAACAGTCTCCCTGCTTTTCTGTATTTTGCTGAAGATACTAGTGGCCACTTCATCGGTGGCACTCTTAATTGGCTAGCTCTCCGTAACCTTCATGGAGATGATTATGATTGGGCTGATGTTACACTTGATATGTTAATGATTGTTTCTTTTGACCTGAAATCGGATACACATAAACAGATTCTGCTTCCAAAGGGTATCGATGAGATCCCCGGTCAAAAGCCAATTCTGGGAGTTTGGGGAAATAGCCTGTATCTTCTTCATGATTACAAGAACACTCATTTTATTGCATGGCAAATGAAGGAGTTTGGAGATGAAAATTCTTGGACTCAATTGCTAAAGATTAGTTTTCACCATCTCGGTGTTGAAACGCTATTTCCAGAGTTTATATTTGAGAATGGAAATATCTTCATGTTGATAGGCAGGCATCGTTTTGAGGAAGTATTTTATGACCGAAGAGATAATAGTGTTAAACGCGTTAATATCTTGGCCAACAATTGTTACTTCGAAGCATTTGATTATGTTGAGAGCTTGATTCAGCCTTGTTAAAATTCGGTTCCTTTTCAGCTTTTTGTTAAAACTTACTTGTCAGAGTATTGTTTTTAGTTCTTTTTTTTTATTCAGAGTAAATTTGTCATGCAGCATATGATTTCTTAGATCTTTAGATACATGTCTAATAGGATAGCAACTAATATAAGATTGCTTTCTTAGATTGTTACATACTTACATACATGTCTAATAGGATGGTAACTATGTGTATTCTGAATTTTGTTGCTGTGAGATAGTTAATACGAAGAAAAGATGATGAAATATTGACTAATGAGAGAATATTTTGCCACTGGAAAAGTTAGATGTACTTAAGATCTTAAAATGATGTTGTAGAGGGATGGTTGGGATGGAGGGTATCATAACAAAAACTTAATGAGGGAGCTGCTTTTAGTGTTCTATTGCTGTTTTGCCAACAAAATTATCAAGTCCAAGAATTACATATCACATTAGCAGCTGAAAATTTGTTTCAATGCAGTAGAAAATATGCTGCTAAAAGTCACAATTGACATTGAACTGTAAAACGGTAAGTTTGATGCTATCACTATTTGCTGACGTTGCTGCACTGCTAATACTAAGTTGTCCCTTGTTGAATTCACTAGAAACCTCAGCTCATGAATGAACTCATTTGAATTGTCAAATGTTTCTTATAGCTATGTTACATTCCCAATTTGAGAGGAATAGCAACTGCACAATGCAGCCACTGCCATGTTTAGTTTGCCTAATATAAAAGCCAGGTACTGTAACTGTCATATATTCCATTTTGACAACTGAATCTATGCTTTGTAAGATCAAATCGTAGACTTGTAACCAATTTTCGGCATCACTTATGCAAACAAAATATGAGTATTTTGAATACCAATTTTAAACTCTTGAACCATTATGTCTTTTTTAAAAATCCTTCTTTCTCTCTTTGTTTAAACTCTATTCCAACAAATTTGGATCAATATTTATTTATTAATAGCTTGCAAAACTTTCATTGCGGAAGAAGTGAATGGAAAAATAAGTGCGTATATGCAAATTACAAAATTACGGACTTAGTTGTCTAAGGAAATATAAACTACAATTTTTGAGAATTCAAAGTTCTCACAATTTTTGAGGAACAGAACTCTTTAACGTTTCCGGCAGACCATCTCTAGGGATGGCGGTCCGAGAAGGAATGCCTTCGATATGTAATTGTTCAAGAGAATTAAGACCAAGCATTAATTCACTGAATAGATTTGATGCATTGATAATGTTTCTGTTATCTACTTCAACAGAAAATTGTGACTCAAGTAGAGAACAACTGTATAAATGCACAAATACAGCATGTTTGCAAATGAGGAATTACCTAACCAGTTGGGAAACCAGGTTCCACCATAGAATTTGATGGTTAGTTTGTTCAAGTTTGTTGAAGGCTGCAGGCGCTCCAATACAAGATGTTGGGACTCTTGAGCAGTGCAGCTATCCCATTCTAATGATAGATCTTCAATTTGTTCTTTCTTCTTCATATTGGCTTGTGAAGCATCACAGGGGCAACAATTTTTTGTAGCTTTGAAATGCAGAGCTTCCCCTGCAAATTGAATTCGTCACCAGGTATTCGTCACCTACTTCTTCCAGGATTTTCTTACTTTTTGTCACATGTACTAAACTTTCTGCGATCCATAGCCGAACTAGCATCTCTTTTTCTAAGACTGAGTTCTCTGGAAAATTGAACAATAAGCAAAGCAACGTTTCAAAGGAGCTGGAAGGAAATGATAGCTTAGTAGCAGAGCATGTTGCACATTTAAATTTGGCAGATCCCAAATGTTACTTCTAAGTACCTTATTCCAATCATTTTTCGACAATTTGGTGCGAAGAAGACTCCCCAATGCAACTGCAGCTAAAGGCAAACCATCACATTTTTTCACAATTTCTCTTCCAATTCCTTCTAGGTTGGACCTTTCACTGGAATTATTTGCTCCAAATGCGTGTTCAGCAATCTTCACTATCAAGAGATGTCAAATGGAAGATAGGAAATGTTTGCATAGCAGAGTATTCAAGTTTTCAGTATTTGTTGTTTTTGAGGTAACCGATTCAAGCACAGTCTTAATGACCCTGATAACATCAAAATCCTTTGAAACACATGCCCATGCTTTTAAATCAAACTTGTCTTTAACTTCATCTTCTTCTTTCCAACAAGTGAAACATTAAGCTTCCTTCTCCTAAAGAAGTCCAAACTCATTGGAAATGATCTTATCCAATAACACCTGAACAGAAGCAGAGAATAATGTCCCTCCCACAATAGCAGCAGCCATATAAGACCCTACAGTTGCCAGTAATTAACAGTATTAATTTACAAGAGAAGTAGTGTGTAAATAAGAATTAATATATAACACACAAATTTCTCACAAACAAGTTTCTTAGTATTTGATGAATTTACAATTATACTTTAATCAGTTAATGATGATTATTCTTAAGTAATTAGTAACAAGTTAGAACAAATGAATAGGATAAATAGAACGCTATAAGAGGACCAAAATGTGGTTTATTGATTCTATCAGTAGATGTTATTATAATCTCTCTCTAATTTTGGACCTCAATAATTAAAGAAGAGAGAGAGAGATGAATTCTTGCCTTAGAAGTAGAATTTAGTCAAAAACCAAATGACATGATTAGAAGCAATTAGCAGCAGAGCTTCTCTCAACTAAGATACTTCATTTCCTTTATATCCAGATCCAGCTGCTTCATCTTTGATGAAAAGTCACTCAAAACTCAAAGTCAAAAACAAAGTCAACATCAACCTTAACAAAAAAATCAATAAACTAATCTGTAATATTATCATTATTATTATTATTTAAAAGTAACTTAGGTAAAACTTTTTAAAATATAAAATTTAAAAATCTAATATAATCTTATATATTAACAACATTTTAAATTTAACAGTTAAATTTATGTCTTTTATAATATTTTTAAATTTTAAAAATTATTTTACCAAACATAATTATTACTACTTGTATTTATTAAAAGTTATTTTTAATTTAATTTAACAAATATAAATACTAAACCTTTTAAAAATAAAAGCTTTATCAAACTACCTTATAGTGCCAAAACTACATTTGCAATTGCATTTTGAGAGTATGCACATGGCGGCTCAACACCTAACAGCGGCGCTCTTCTTGTGTGAAGTGGTGATGGAGATCCTCTCTTGGATTCCTGCAAAGCCTGTCACGCGCCTGAAGCTTGTGTGCAAGTCATGGAACTCCATCATCTCCCACCCTCACTTCGTCAAACTTCACCTTCACCGTTCACCCAAAAATGCCATCCTCCTCCTTACGCGAACACAAGCGCTCAACCTCGGCGAAGAAGGAAAACAGAGCACACTGTTGAGTAGCGTTGAATCTTTCATCCAAAATCCATCATCAGCTCTTGATGCTCAAGAGAATCGCCACTCTCTACAAGTACAAGACTGGGTCTCGGGTTCATGCAACGGGTTGGTTTGTGTGGCCCGTATTCTTCGCCACCCTAACAACGGTATTTGCGATATCTGTTTTCGTTTATTGAATCCTCTCACAGGGTTTATTTCAGAGAACTCGCCGTGCTTAAGTGTCAATGTGCATAATGCTTTTGGGTTTGGGTATGATGAGTCAAGTGACAGTTACAAGGTAGTGACTCTCATTCGGGATTCTTCTGGAACAGTAACTGCGCAAGTTTATAGCTTCGGTGGCAGTTCTTGGAAGACGATCAACAGTCTCCCTGCTTTTCTGTATTTTGCTGAAGATATTAATGGCCACTTCATCGGTGGCACTCTTGATTGGCTAGTTCTCCGTAACCCGCATGGAGCTTATTATGATTGGGCTGATGTTACACTTGATATGTTAATGATTGTTTCTTTTGACCTGAAATCGGATACAAGTAAACAGATTCTGCTTCCAAAGGGTATCGATGAGATCCCCACTCAAGAGCCAATTCTGGGAGTTTGGGGAAATAGGCTGTATCTTCTTTATGATTACAAGAACACTCATTTTATTGCATGGCAAATGAAGGAGTTTGGAGATGAAAATTCTTGGACTCAATTGCTAAAGATTAGTTTTCACCATCTCGGTGTTGAAACGCTATTATTCCCGGAGTTTATATTTGAGAATGGAAATATCTTCATGTTGATAGGCAGGCATCGATTTGAGAGAGTTTTTTATGACCGAAGAGATCATAGTGTTAAACGCGTTAATTTCTTTTCCAACAATCGTTACGTCAATGCATTTGATTATGTTGAGAGCTTGGTTCAGCCTTGTTAAAATTCGGTTCCTATTCAAAGTTTTGCTTCTGCATTTTTTTTGTTCTGTTATTTTAAATCTTTATATTTCGTGTAGGTCCAGCAAAGTTCATGTCATTGTGATTATTTTGGGTGTGTTAAAATTCTAATTGATCCTAATTATATTTTAACAGGTGTTTCCTTACTTTAGCTACTTCTTGTTGTTGGGTCCAAATTTGTTGACGAATCACTTTTATTTATCTGCAACTTTATATATACATGTGCATAAAATTTTGACATCCTTATCATGACTACTTGTTGCATAAGTTTATTAATTTTTGCTAATTATTGGATGAAGTTTACAGAAAAATGAAGTTGTGTTGATTTTTTCATTACTAAGAATCTAGAACATGATTTTCTGGAGTGAAAAATGATTTTAGCCACCATCCCATTATAAAAGCAATGAAATTTTCACTTTCTTTATTTAGTTTTCTTTATTTAGTTATTTGTTACTTTATCTTTTCATGACATATGTTTTAAATGATGAACAAGCTTGATGGCAAGTTGAAATCTTATTTATAGTAGTCATGGGATTGGGGAATGGATTCTCTCCATTTTTTTTAACAATTAAGAGAGTAAAGTGTGATCTCTCACCATTAGTTTTATAAGTAGGACCAAGAATAAATATAAAAGAGAGAGCAATAGAGGGTTAAAGATCACACTTTACACTCTTAATTTTTTTAACAATTGAGAAGATCTATTCCCATGGGATTATACTAATAGAAATGAATACTATAAGAATGGAAATAAATTATGACATCCTATATTATCCTGTCAAAAGTACCCTAAGTATGCCCTATCTATGTCATAGATGCTCTATTTATGTATTTATGATGTGATGATTGTCAGTAACTAAGAGAATGAGGTGGCAAAAAAATTTTGATATGGAAGCAAAATAAGTGATATACTTTAACATGGTAATTTTTGGTGTTTTTTAAGATTGTGGGAGTACACGGACCCTCCGATGGTCCGATTTGTGTTGAAAAAAATTCAGAGTACACAAATTTGCTTCACAAATCGCATGGTCTGATTTGCAGCTGATGGAATTTGAAATCTGAAACATGGAATTCGGACCCTCCGTTTTGTTTTGTTCTGGGTAATTTTTTTTACATTCTGAGAGACACAACTCGCAGAGTCCGAGTTCTGCTTCCTCTGATCCCACAACGAGGTGAAGCACCCCTCCTCCCCATACGCGAGTTCAACACTTCCTTGGGTTCCATATTCAAATTAAAAAACTCGAATGAGGTTGAATCTTGGCCACCATTTTTTCTAGTCTTGTAACTTTTGCTTTCTTTAGATAAAACTAAGGAGATATTCTATTTTTATCTCCTATGTCACAACATGAGATAAAGCTGTAATTATTGTGAAAAAAATATGGAACGATAAGAGAGGAGAGAATTGCACCCAAATATATCATGGTTCGACTACTTAATGCAATATAGTCTATATCTAGTTTCTATCATAACAATAACGAAATTTCACTATCTTTTAACGGAATTACATTCACCAATTCTTCCTAGAATCTACCCAATCCTATCTGAGACAAATTCAGATTCTAACTCAATCCTGAACTTGACTAGGACTCACCTTAGCTTTCAACAGCAAAGAGAAGGAAAACCATCACATTTTTTCACAATTTCTCTTCCAATTCCTTCTAGGTTGGACCTTTCACTGGAATTATTTGCTCCAAATTGCTCCAAATTGCTCCAAATGCGTGTTCAGCAAGTAAAGACCAGCAATCTTCACTGTCAAGAGATGTCAAATGGAAGATAGGAAAGGTTTGCATAGCAGAGTCTTAGTGACCCTGAAAACATCAAAATCTTTTGAAACACATGCCCATGCTTTTAAATCAAACTTGTCTTTAACTTCATCTTCATCTTTCCAAGAAGTGAAACATTAAGCTTCCTTCTCCTAAAGAAGTCCAAGAACTCATTGGAAATGATCTTATCCAACAACACCTGAACAGAAGCAGAGACTAATGCCCCTCCCACAATAGCAGCAGCCATATTTTCTTTGGTTTAAATAAGACCCTACAGTTAGTTTACAGGAAAAGTAGTGTGTAAAGAAGGATTAATAGCACACAAATTTTTCACAAACAAGTTTCTTACTATTTGATGGATTTACCATTATACTTTAATCAGTTAATGATGATTATTCTTAAGTAATTAGTAACAAGTTAGAACAAATGAATAGAATAAAATAGAGAGCTATGAGAGGATTAAAATGTAATTTATTAATTCTATCAACAGATGTTGGACCTCAGTAATTAAAGAAGAGAGAAAGAGAGAGAGAGAGACCTGAATTCTTAAAATTTAGTTAGAAACCAAATGATATGATTAGAAACAATTAGCAACAGAGTTTCTCTCAACAAAGATACTTCATTTCCTTCATATCCAGATCCAGCTGCTTCTTCTTGATGAAAAGTCACTCAAAAACTCAAAGTCAAAGTCAACATTAACCTTAACAAAAAAACAATAAACCATCGTCAAACTTCACCTTCACCGTTCACCCAAAAATGCCATCCTCCTGCTTACGCTAACACCAGCGCTCACCCTCGACGAAGAAGAAAAATGGGGCTTAGCATTGACTAGCGTTGAATCTTTCATCCAAAATCCATCATCCACTCTTGATGCTCAAGAGAATCGCCACTCTCTACACGGACAAGACTGGGTTTCGGGTTCATGCAACGGTTTGGTTTGTGTGGCCCGTTTTCTTTGCCAACCCAACAACGATATTGGCGATATCTGGTTTCGTTTATTGAACCCTCTCACAGGGTTTGTTTCAGAGAACTCGCCGTGCCTACGTGTCAATGTGCATAATTCTTTTGGGTTTGGGTATGATGAGTCAAGTGACAGTTACAAGGTAGTGACTGTCATTCCGGATTCTTCTGGAACAGTAACTGCACAAGTTTATAGCTTCGGTGGCAGTTCTTGGAAGACGATCAACAGTTTCCCTGCTTTTCCTTTTTTTCCTGAAGATATTAATGGCCACTTCATCGGTGGCACTCTTAATTGGCTAGGTCTCCGTAACCCACATGGAGCTGATTATGATTGGGCTGATGTTACACTTGATATGTTAATGATTGTTTCTTTTGACCTGAAATCGGATACACATAAACAGATTCTGCTTCCAAAGGGTATCGATGAGATCCCCGGTCAAAAGCCAATTCTAGGAGTTTGGAGAAATAGCCTGTATCTTCTTCATGATTACAAGAACACTCATTTTATTGCATGGCAAATGAAGGAGTTTGGAGATGAAAATTCTTGGACTCAATTGCTAAAGATTAGTTTTCACCATCTCGGTGTTGAAAGGCTATTTCCAGCGTTTATATTTGAGAATGGAAATATCTTCATGTTGATAGGCAGGCATCGTTTTGAGGTAGTTTTTTATGACCGAAGAGATAATAGTGTTAAACACATTAATATCTTGGCCAACAATCGTTACGTCATTGCATTTGATTATGTTGAGAGCTTGGTTCAGCCTTGTTAAAATTCAGTTCCTATTCAGCTTTTTGTTAAAACTTACTTGTCAGAGTATTGTTTTTAGTTCTTTTTTTTATTCAGAGTAAATTTTTCATGCAGCATATGATTTCTTAGATCTTTAGATACATGTCTAATAAGATAGCAACTAAAATAAGATTGCTTTCTTAGATTGTTACATACTTACATACATGTCTAATAGGATGGTAACTATCTGTATTCTGAATTTTGTTGCTGTGAGATAGTTAATACGAAGAAAAGATGATGAAAAGTTAGATGTACTTAAGATCTTAAAATGATGTTGTAGAGGGATGGTTGGGATGAAGGGGTATCATAACAAAAACTTAATGAGGGAGCTGCTTTTAGTGTTCTATTGCTGTTTTGCCAACAAAATTATCAAGTCCAAGAATTACATATCACATTAGCAGCTGAAAATTTGTTTCAATGCAGTAGAAAATATGCTGCTAAAAGCTGTAAAACGGTAAGTTTGATGCTATCACTATTTGCTGACGTTGCTGCACTGCTAATACTAAGTTGTCCCTTGTTGAATTCACTAGAAACCTCAGCTCATGAATGAACTCATTTGAATTGTCAAATGTTTCTTATAGCTATGTTACATTCCCAATTTGAGAGGAATAGCAACTGCACAATGCAGCCACTGCCATGTTTAGTTTGCCTAATATAAAAGCCAGGTACTGTAACTGTCATATATGCCATTTTGACAACTCAATCTATGCTTTGTAAGATCAAATTGTAGACTTGTAACCAATTTTTGGCATCACTTATGCAAACAAAATATGAGTATTTTGAATACCAATTTTAAACTCTTGAACCATTATGTCTTTTTTAAAAATCCTTCTTTCTCTCTCTTTGTTTAAACTCTATTCCAACAAATTTGGATCAATATTTATTTATTAATAGCTTGCAAAACTTTCATTGCGGAAGAAGTGAATGGAAAAATAAGTGCGTATATGCAAGTTACTAAATTACGGACTTAGTTGTCAATGGAAATATAAACTACAATTTTTGAGAATTGAAAGTTCTCACAATTTTTGAAGAACAGAACTCTTTAACGTTTCCGGCAGACCATCTCTAGGGATGGCGGTCCGAGAAGGAATGCCTTCGATATGTAATTGTTCAAGAGAATTAAGACCAAGCATTAATTCACTGAATAGATTTGATGCATTGATAATGTTTCTGTTATCTACTTCAACAGAAAATTGTGACTCAAGTAGAGAACAACTGGATTAATGCACAAATACACCATGTTTGCAAATGAGGAATTACCTAACCAGTTGGGAAACCAGGTTCCACCATAGAATTTGATGGTTGGTTTGTTCAAGTTTGTTGAAGGCTGCAGGTGCTCCAATACAAGATGTTGGGACTCTTGACCAGTGCAGCTATCCCATTCTAATGACAGATCTTCAATTTGTTCTTTCTTCTTCATATTGGCTTGTGAAGCATCACAGGAGTCAACAATTTTTTCTAGCTTTGAAATGCAGAGCTTCCCCTGCAAATTGGGAAATTTTTGCAATTCTCCCACCTTCAATCCATTTTGCTGTCTGCTAACAACAAACCCAGATAAAGTTTGGAGATTTTCTAGTCTTGCTATTTGTGCCGGTATCTCCTGCAATTGAGTTCCACTAAGGTCGAGGTGGCGAAGATTCACCAACATTGCTATCTCCTCAGGTAATTCAGTGAGAAATTTACAATCAGACAACAGCAAGCTCTGTAGATTGTAGAGCTTGCAAACCACAGAAGGCAACCTTTTAATGTTAGTGCCAGAGAGATCTAAATGCCGCAAATGTTTTAAAGCTCCAACGGAGTCTGGTAACTCAGAGATATTCTTGTAGTGTGACAAAGATAATACCCGCAACTGTTTTAACTTGGGCAACAAGTCATATATTACCTTGTTTGATAGGTAATAGTCAAATGACCATCCATTCAATGGTAAGGGAAGGAAAACCATCATCACATTTTTTCACAATTTCTCTTCCAATTCCTTCTAGGTTGGACCTTTCACTGGAATTATTTGCTCCAAATGCGTGTTCAGCAAGTAAAGACCAGCAATCTTCACTACCAAGAGATGTCAAATGGAAGATAGGAAAGGTTTGCATAGCAGAGTATTCAAGTTATCAGTATTTGTTGTTTTGAGGTAACCGATTCAAGCAGAGTCTTAGTGACCCTGAAAACATCAAAATCCTTTGAAACACATGCCCATGCTTTTAAATCAAACTTGTCTTTAACTTCATCTTCATCTTTCCAAGAAGTGAAACATTAAGCTTCCTTCTCCTAAAGAAGTCCAAGAACTCATTGGAAATGATCTTATCCAACAACACCTGAACAGAAGCAGAGAGTAATGCCCCTCCCACAATAGCAGCAGCCATATTTTCTTTGGTTTAAATAAGACCCTACAGTTACCAGTAAATAACAGCATTAGTTTACAAGAGAAGTAGTGTGTAGGTAAGGATTAATAGCACACAAATTTCTCACTTCTTAGTGTTTGATGGATTTACAATTATACTTTAATCAATTAATGATGATTATTCTTAAGTAATTAGTAACAAGTTAGAACAAATGAATAGGATAAAATAGAGAGCCATGAGAGGACCAAAATGTGGTTTATTGATTTTATCAGCAGATGTTATTACAGTCCCTCCCTCTAATTTTGGACCTCACTAATTAAAGAAGAGAGGAAGAGAGGAAGAGAGAGAGAGCTCAATTCTTATTTTAGAAGTAGAATTTAATCAGAAAGCAAATGATACGATTAGAAGCAATTAGTAGTAGAACTTCTCTCAACTAAGATACTTCATTTCCTTCATATCCAAATCCAGCTGCTTCATCTTTGATGAAAAGTCACTCAAAACTCAAAGTCAAAAACAAAGTCAACATCAACCTTAACAAAAAAATCAATAAACTAATCTGTAATATTATCATTATTATTATTATTTAAAAGTAACTTCATAATTCTGATTTTTTAAAAATACAGAAAGATATTTATTTCGACAAATTAAAAGTGTATGTACTTTGTATTTTCAAGAGAAGATGACACTTCTTTTTTTATGAAATGTCTAAAAAACATCCTATTCCCTCAATTTTCAAAACTTAAAATTAAGAAATTAAATAAAGAAGTGTAATGAAAATAAAAATTTGACAAAATTGAAAAGAATGCTTAGCACCTGCGAGTTGCTAGAGTTACAATCAGATTGTTGTGTGCCTTTCTCTTATTATTTTAGTGTGGCTTGTCTTATTGGTATTTCCGGCGGGTCCAAACAACAAAAAAAAAAATTAAAAAACCTCTTGCTCCCAGTTTGTGCAAGTTACAGTCATGGCTGCTCTGCAACATTTTCAAAGTTGGGATCACAAAACAAACATAAAACTTAGGTTTAATTACTCTGTCAGTCCCTATAGTTTCGTGAAATTTTCAATTAGATCCCTATACTTTTTTTCTTTTTAATTGGGTCCCTGCACCAATTTTTTTTTAATTAAGTCCCTCTTAGTAGTAATTGGCTTAATTTTATAGGGACCCAACTAAAAAAAGGAATTGGTACAGGGACCTAAATAAAAGGAAAAAAAAGTATAGAGACCTAAATAAAAGAAAAAAAAAAGTATAGGGACCTATTTAAAAAAAATTTGGTGTAAAGACTCAATTAAAAAAAAATATAAGGATCTAATTGAAAATTTTGCAAAACTATAGGAATCAGCAGAGTAATTAAACCTAAAACTTATACAAAAATTTCAAGATTTCAGCACCACAAAATCAACAAATCAAGCCGCAGCCATTTACCAGAAAAGAAAGTTGTTCTGCAATTGGACAAATCCTAAAATTAGCTCTGCCATAAATAACTTGGAAAATGAAATTACTTTCAAACCTCTACATATTAATAAAATCCCAAAAATGTGTGCGCCATCACAAATTTTTCGTTTTCAGAAACGACGTTAATAATCTCCACTAACACAACAATAACAGGACACATGTCATCTCTTCATTTCCTGATCAATTTTAAAACCTAGCCGCCAGAGACACGATTAATTTAAATTTAATTTTTTTAAATTTTGAAATATGATCACTCATTTTTAAATGATTTTTTTATAAAAAGATGAGAGATCACACTTTATCTTTCAAAATAAAAATTTAAAATTTAAAGAATTCAAATCCTATCCGCTACTTATAATACAATTACATTTACGTTCTTCTTCGTTGTATTTCGAGGGCATGCAGATGGCGGCTCAACACCCAACAGCGGCGCTCGTCTTGTGTGAAGTGGTGATGGAGATCCTCTCTTGGATTCCTGCAAAGCCTGTCACGCGCCTGAAGCTTGTGTGCAAGTCATGGAACTCCATCATCTCCCACCCTCACTTCGTCAAACTTCACCTTCACCGTTCACCCAATAATGCCATCCTCCTGTCTACGCGAACACCACCTTTCCCCGAGAAAGAAAGAAAACAGGGCTTAGTGTTGAGTAGCGTTGAATCTTTCATCCAAAATCCATCATCTACTTTTGATGCTCAAGAGAATCGCCACTCTCTACACGTACAAGACTGGGTTTTGGGTTCATGCAACGGGTTGGTTTGTGTGGCCCATATTCTATACAAGAACCATATTTGCGATATCCGGTTTCGTTTATGGAACCCTCTCACAGGGTTTATTTCAGGGAACTCGCCTTGCTTACGTATCAATGCGCATAATGTTTTTGGGTTTGGGTATGATGAGTCAAGTGACAGTTACAAGGTAATGACTGTCATTCGGGATTCTTCTGGAACAGTAACTGCCCAAGTTTATAGCTTCCGTGGCAGTTCTTGGAAGATGGTCAACAGTTTTCCTGCTTTTCCGTTTTCTGATGAAGATATTGGCCACTTCATCGGTGGCACTCTTAATTGGCTAGGTCTCCGTAACCCGCATGGAGGTGATTGGGATGCTGTTACACTTGATATGTTAATGATTGTTTCTTTTGACCTGAAATCGGATACACATAAACAGATTCTGCTTCCAAAGGGTATCGATGAGATCTCCAGTAAAGATCCAACTTTGGGAGTTTGGGGAAATAGCCTGTATCTTCTTCATGATTACAATAACACTCATTTTATTGCATGGCAAATGAAGGAGTTTGGAGATGAAAATTCTTGGACTCAATTGCTAAAGATTAGTTTTCACTATCTCGGTGTTGAAAGGCTATTATTCCCGGAGTTTATATTTGAGAATGGAAATATCTTCATGTTGAGAGGTAGGCATCGTTTTGAGGAAGTTTTTTATGACCGAAGAGATAATAGTGTTAAACGCGTTAATATCTTGGCCAAAAACTGTTACTTCAATGTATTTGATTATGTTGAGAGCTTGATTCAGCCTTGTTAAAATTCGGTTCCTATTCAAAGTTTTGCTTCTGCAGCTTTTTATTCTGTTATTTTAAATTCTTATATTTCATGTAGGCCTAGCAAAGTTCATGTCATTGTGATTATTTCGGGTGTTTTCTTACTTTAGCTACTTAATAAAACTAATCACACAAACAAATGATAATAGTCTAATAATGTTTGGTCATCACTTCAATCCAGTTTTAGTTTTTCAAATTCAACATGATGTATATACCTTCATTAGTTTTTTCCTATGTGACTATGTAAAGGTGGGTTTGATCCTGTGTATCTCCATTTCCAATAGTATTGGAACCAAAAAACTTACGTGTCAGAGTATTGTTTAGTTCTTTTTTTATTCGGAGTAAATTTGTCATGCAGTATATGATTTCTTAGATCTTTAGATACATGTCTAATAGGATATCAACTAAAATAAGATTGTTTTCTTAGATTGTTACATACATGTTTAATAGGATGGTAACCATGTGTATTCTGAATTTTGTTGCTGTGAGATAGTTAATACGAAGAAAAGATGATGAAGTATTGACTAAAGAGAGAATTTTTTGCCACTGGAAAAGTTAGATGTACTTAGGATCTTAAAATGATGTTTTAGAATCTTAGTGACCCTGGAAACATCAAAATCCTTTGAAACACATGCCCATGCTTTTAAATCAAACTTGTCTTTAACTTCATCTTCATCTTTGCAAGAAGTGAAACATTAAGCTTCCTTCTCCTAAAGAAGTCCAAGAACTCATTGGAAATGATCTTATCCAACAACACCTGAACAGAAGCAGAGACTAATGCCCCTCCCACAATAGCAGCAGCCATATTTTCTTTGGTTTAAATAAGACCCTACAGTTACCAGTAATTAACAGGATTAGTTTACAAGAGAAGTAGTGTATAAGGATTAATATATAGCACACAAATTTTTCACAAACAAATTTCTTAGTAATTGATGGATTTACAATTATATTTTAATCAGTTAATGATGATTATTCTTAAGTAATTAGTAACAAGTTAGAACAAATAAATAGGATAAAAGAGAGAGAGAGAGCTGAATTCTTACCTTAGAAGTAGAATTTAGTCAGAAACCAAATGATATGATTAGAAGCAATTAGCAGCAGAGCTTCTCTCAACTAAAATACTTCATTTCCTTCATATCCAGATCCAGCTACTTCTTATTTGATGAGAAGTCACTCAAAACTCAAAGTCAAAGTCAAAATCAACATCAACCTTAAGAAAAAAATTAATAAACTAATCTGTATTATTATTATTATTATTATTATTATTATTATTATTATTATTATTATTATTATTTAAAAATAATTAAGAAAAATTATTTTTAATTTAATTTAAAAAATATAAATACTAAACCTTTTAAAAATATAAGATTTATCAAAACTACCTTTGCAATTGCATTTTGAGAGTATGCACATGGCGGCTCAACACCTAACAGCGGCGCTCCTGTTGTGTGAAGTGGTGATGGAGATCCTCTCTTGGGTTCCTGCAAAGCCTCTCACGCGCCTGAAGCTTGTGTGCAAGTCATGGAACTCCATCATCTCCCACCCTCACTTCGTCAAACTTCACCTTCACCGTTCACCCAAAAATGCCATCCTCCTGTCTACGCGAACACCAACTTTCCCCCGCGACGAAGAAAAAAAACAGGGCTTAGTGTTGAGTAGCGTTGAATCTTTCATCCAAAATCCATCATCCACTCTTGATGCTCAAGAGAATCGCCGCTCTCTACAAGTAGAAGACTGGGTTGTGGGTTCATGCAACGGGTTGGTTTGTGTGGCCCGTTTTCTTGACCCCATCAATGGTATTATCGATATCTGGTTCCATTTATTGAACCCTCTCACAGGGTTGATTTCAGAGAACTCGCCGTGCTTACGTGTCAATGTGCATACTGCTTTTGGGTTTGGGTATGATGAGTCAAGTGACAGTTACAAGGTAGTGACTGCTACTCGGGATTCTTCTGGAACAGTAACTGCGCAAGTTTATAGCTTCGGTGGCAGTTCTTGGAAGAGAGCCAACAGTTTCCCTGCTTTTCCGTTTTCTGTTGAAGATAATGGCCAATTCATCGGTGGCACTCTTAATTGGCTAGGTCTCTGTAACCCGCATGGAGATGATTATGATTGGGCTGCTGTTACACTTGATATGTTAATGATTGTTTCTTTTGACCTGAAATTGGATACAAATAAACAGATTCTGCTTCCAAAGGGTATCGATGAGATCCCCCGTGAAGAGCCAAGTCTGGGAGTTTGGGGAAACAGCCTGTATCTTCTTCATGATTACAAGAACACTCATTTTATTGCATGGCAAATGAAGGAGTTTGGAGATGAAAATTCTTGGACTCAATTGCTAAAGATTAGTTTTGACCATCTCGGTGTTGAAATGCTATTGCTACCGGAGTTTATATTTGAGAATGGAAATATCTTCATGTTTATGGGCAGGCATAGTTTTGAGGAAGTTTTTTATGACCGAAGAGATAATAGTGTTAAACGCGTTAATATCAACAATCTTGACTTCGATGCATATGATTATGTTGAAAGCTTGATTCAGCCTTGTTAAAATTCTGTTCTTATTCAAAGTTTTGCTTCTGCAGCTTTTTATTCTGTTATTTTAAATTCTTATATTTCATGTAGGCCCAGCAAAGTTCATGTCATTGTGATTATTTTGGGTGTTTTCTTACTTTAGCTACTTCTTGTTGTTGGGTCCAAATTTAAAAATCAATTTTGATTTGGCTGCAAACTTTATATATACAAAAAATTCTAACATTCTTATCATGACTACTTGTTGCATAAGTTTATTCATTTTTGCTAATTGTTGGATGAAGTTTACAGACAAATGAAGTTGCGTTGATTTTTTCATTAGTAAGAATCTAGAACATCATTTTCTGGAGGGAAGATTGATTTTTGCGACTATCCTATTATAAAAGTAATGAAAAATTCACTTTATTTAGTTATTGGTTACTTTATCTTTTCATGACATATGTTTTGTATGGCGAATAAGCTTGATGACAAGCTGAATTCTTATTTACAGTAGTCATAGGAATGAATAATATAAGGATGGAAATAAATTATGACATCCTATTGCCCTGCCAAAAGTACCCTATCTATGATGTATATACTTTCGTTAGTTTTTTCCGTGGAAATTATGTGACAATGTGAAGGTTGTTTTGATCCTGTGTATCTCAATTTTCAATGGTGTTGGAACAAAAAATCTTACGTGTCAGAGTATTGTTTTTAGTTCTTTTTTTTATTCGGAGTAAATTTGTGATGCAGCATATAATTTCTTGGATCTTTAGATAGATGTCTAATAGGATAGCAACTAAAATAAGATTGCTATCTTAGATTGTTACATACATGTCTAATAGGATGGTAACTATGTGTATTTTGAATTTTGTTACTGTGAGATAGTTAGTACGAAGAAAAAATGATGAAATGTTGACTAATGAAAGAATTTTTTGATGTACTTAAAATCTTAAAATGATGTTGTAGAGGGATGGTTGGGAGGGGAGGGGTATCATAACAAAAACTTAATGAGGGAGCTGCTTTTAGTATTCTATTGCTGTTTTGTCAACAAAATTATCAAGTCCAAGAATTACATATTACATTAGCAGCTGAAAAAAATTTGTTTCAATGCACTAGAAAATATGCTGCTAAAAGTCACAATTGACATTGAACTATAACATGATAAGTTTGATGCTATCACTATTTGCTGACGTTGCTGCACTGCTAATACTAAGTTGTTCCCTATTGCATTCACTAGAAACCTCAGCTCATGAATTAACTCATTTGAATTGTCAAATGTTTCTTATAGCTATCTTACATTCCCAATTTGACAGGAATAGCAACTGCACAATGCAGCTACTGCCATGTTTAGTTTGCCTAGTGTAAAAGCCAGGTACTGTAACTATCATTTCCGCCATTTTGACAACTCAATCTATGCTTTGCAAGATCAAATCGTAGACTTGTAACCAATTTTTGGCATCACTTATTGAAACAACACATGAGTATTTTGAATACCAATTTTAAACTCGTGAACCATTATGTCTTTTTTAAAAATCCTTCTTTTTCTTTCTTTGTTTAAACTCTATTCCATAAAATTCAGGACCAATAGTCTTCACTGAGATAATATCAAATATGATGAGTTCTTTAAGATTATGAAGCTGTCCAACAGGTGATAGTGCAAATGAGGAATTACCTAACCAGTTCGGAAACCAGGTTCCACCATAGAATTTGATGGTTAGTTTCTTCGAGTTTGTTGAAGGCTGCAGGTGCTCCAATACAAGATGTTGGGACTCTTGAGCAGTGCAGCTATCCCATTCTAATGATAGATCTTCAATTTGTTCTTTCTTCTTCATATTGGCTTGTGAAGCATCACAGGGGTCAACAATCTTCCCCTGAAAATTGAATTCGTCACCAACTTCTTCCAGGATTTTCTTACTTTTTGACACATGTACTAAGCCTTCTGCAATCCATAACCGAACTTGTATCTCTTTTTCTAAGACTGAGTTCTTTGGAAAAATTGAACAATAAGCAAAGCAATGTTTCAAAGGAGCCGGAAGGAAATGATAGCTTAGTAGCAGAGCAGGTTGCACTTTCAAATTTGGCAGATCACAAATGTTACTTCTAAGTACCTTATTCCAATCATTTCTCGACAATTTGGTGCGAAAAAGACCCCCCAATTCAACTGCAGCTAAAGGCAAACCATCACATTTTTTCACAATTTCTCTTCCAATTTCTTCTATGTTGGACCTTTCACTGGAATTATTTGCTCCAAATGCGTGTTCGGCAATCTTCACTATCAAGAGATGTCAAATGGAAGATAGGAAAGGTTTGCATAGCAGAGTATTCAAGTTATCAGTATTTGTTGTTTTTGAGGTAACCGATTCAAGCACAGTCTTAGTGACCCTGAAAACCATCAAAATCCTTTGAAACACATGCCCATGCTTTTAAATCAATCTTGTCTTTAACTTCATCTTCTTCTTTCCAATAAGTGAAACATTAAGCTTCCTTCTCCTAAAGAAGTCCAAGAACTCATTGGAAATGATCTTATCCAACAACACCTGAACAGAAGCAGAGAGTAATTCCCCTCCCACAATAGCGGCAGCCATATTTTCTTTGGTTTAAATAAGACCCTATAAATAACAGTATTAGTTTACAGGAGAAATAGTGTATTAATAGCACACAAATTTCTCACAAACAAGTTTTTTTAGTATTTGATGGATTTACAATTATATTTTAATCAGTTAATGATGATTATTCTTAAGTAATTAGTAACAAGTTAGAACAAATGAATAGGACAAAAATGTAATTTATTGATTCTATCAGCAGATGTTATTACAGTCTCTTCCTCTAATTTTGGACCTCACTAATTAAAGAAGAGAGAAAGAGAGAGAGAGATGAATTCTTACCTTAGAAGTAGAATTTAATCCGAAACTAAATGATATGATTAGAAGCAATTAGCAACAGAGCTTCTCTCAACTAAGATACTTCATTTCTTTCATATCCCGATCCAGCTGCTTCTTCTTTGATGAGAAGTCACTCAAAACTCAAAGTCAAAATCAACATCAACCTTAACAAAAAAATCAATAAACTAATCTGTATTATTATTATTATTATTATTATTATTATTATTATTATTATTATTATTTAAATTTATAATGCCAAAACTACCTTTGCAATTGCATTTTGAGGGTATGCACATGGCGGCTCAACACCCAACGGCGGCGGTCCTCTTGTGTGAAGTGGTGATGGAGATCCTCTCTTGGGTTCCAGCAAAGCCTGTCACGCGCCTGAAGCTTGTGTGCAAGTCATGGAACTCCATCATCTCCCACCCTCACTTCGTCAAACTTCACCTTCACCGTTCGTCCAAAAATGCCATCCTCCTGTTTACGCTAACACAACCGCTCACCCTCGGCGAAGAAAGAAAACAGAGCATAGTGTTGAGTAGCGTTGAATCTTTCATCCAAAATCCATCATCCGCTCTTGATGCTCAAGAGAATCACCACTCTCTACACGTACAAGACTGGGTTTCGGGTTCATGCAACGGGTTGGTTTGTTTGGCCCGTATTCTTTACCACCCCAACAACCATATTTGCGATATCTGGTTTCGTTTATTGAACCCTCTCACAGGGTTTATTTCAGAGAACTCGCCGTGCTTAAGTGTCAGTATGCATACTGCTTTTGGGTTTGGGTACGATGAGTCAAGTGACAGTTACAAGGTAGTGACTGTCATTCGGGATTCTTCTGGAACAGTAACTGCGCAAGTTTATAGCTTCGGTGGCAGTTCTTGGAAGAGGGCCAACAGTTTCCCTGCTTTTCCGTTTTCTGTTGAAGATAATGGCCACTTCATCGGTGGCACTCTTAATTGGCTAGGTCTCCGTAACCCACATGGAGGTGCTTATGATTGGGCTGATGTTACACTTGATATGTTAATGATTGTTTCTTTTGACCTGAAATCGGATACAAATAAACAGATTCTGCTTCCAAAGGGTATCGATGAGATCCCCGGTCAAAAGCCAACTCTGGGAGTTTGGGAAAATAGCCTGTATTTTCTTCATGATTACAAGAACACTCATCTTATTGCATGGCAAATGAAGGAGTTTGGAGATGAAAATTCTTGGACTCAATTGCTAAAGATTAGTTTTCACCATCTCGGTGTTGAAAGGCTATTATTCCCGGAGTTTATATTTGAGAATGGAAATATCTTCATGTTGAGAGGCCGGCATCGTTTTGAGGAAGTTTTTTATGACAGAAGAGATAATAGTGTTAAACGCGTTAATATCTTGGCCAACAATTGTTACTTCGATATATTTGATTATGTTGAGAGCTTGATTCAGCCTTGTTAAAATTTGGTTCCTATTCAAAGTGCTTTTGTTCTGTTATTTTAAATTCTTATATTTCATGTAGGCACAGCAAAGTTCATGTCATTGTGATTATTTTGGGTGTTTTCTTATTTTAGCTACTTCTTTGTTGTTGGGTCCAAATTTGTAGACAGTTCACTTTTATCATGACTATTTTAACATCTTACGAACTTAATAAAACATGATGTATATAATAGTCTAATAATGTTTGGTCATCACTTCAATCCAGTTTTAGTTTTTCAAATTCAACATGATGTATATACCTTCATTAGTTTTTTCCTATGTGACTATGTAAAGGTGGGTTTGATCCTGTGTATCTCCATTTCCAATAGTATTGGAACCAAAAAACTTACGTGTCAGAGTATTGTTTAGTTCTTTTTTTATTCGGAGTAAATTTGTCATGCAGTATATGATTTCTTGGATCTTTAGATACATATCTAATAGAATAGCAACTAAAATAAGATTGCTTTCTTAAATTGTTACATATATGTCTAATAGGATGGTAACTATGTGTATTCTGAATTTTGTTGCTGTGAGATAGTTAATACAAAAAAAAGACGATGAAGTATTGCCTAATGAGAGAATTTTTTGTCATTGAAAAAGTTATATATCTTAAAATGCTGTTGTAGAGAGACGGTTGGGAGGGGAGGGGTATCATAACAAAAACTTAATGAGGGAGCTGCTTTTAGAATTGATCATACCATATGATCGTCCGAAACGAGAGGAAAAGACGTTTCGCACCTTGGCACTTTCATTCAACCATTCCTTGACAGCAGGATTTGTGATCTGCTTCTCCTCGGCATCATTTAGAACAGCTTAAACACTCAGTAATGTCACCTTCATCTTTTCAAGAAGTGAAACATTAAGCTTTCTTTCTCCTAAAGAAGTCCAAAAACTCATTGGAAATGATCTTATCCAACAACACCTGAACATAAGCAAAGAGTAATGCCCCTCCCATAATAGCAGCAGTCATATTTTCTTTGGTTTAAATAAGAACCTACAGTTACCAGTAAATAACAATATTAGTTTACAAAAAGTGGACTAATTTTAATTTTTTTAGTTGTTGATAATAATATCGGAAATACTACAGTTTAACTTTTTGTTTTGTTACTTAATAATTTTGTACTTTTTAGTTGCTCCACCTTATTGTGTTGAACTTTTTGTTTTAAAAAAATAATCAGAATAGTCTTGAAATAAAACCACACACAAATTTCTTAATATTTGTTAATGATGATTATTCTTAAGTAATTAGTAACAAGTTAGAACAAATAAATAGGACCAAAATGTTGTTCATTAATTCTATCAGCAGATGTTATTCCAGTCTCTCCCTCTAATTGTGGACCACTAATTAAAAAAGAGAGAGAGAGCTGAATTCTTACCTTAGAAGTAAAATTTAGTCCGAAACGAAATGATATGATTAGAAGCAATTAGCAGCAGAGTTTCTCTCAACTAAAGATACTTCATTTCCTTCATATCCAAATCCAACTGCTTTTTTTTATAGAAGTAACTCAAAAATCAAAATCAAAGTCAACGTCAACGTCAACCTTAACAAAAAAAATTAATAAACTAATCTGTATTATTATTTTAAAAGTTATTTTTAATTTAATTTAACAAATATAAATACTAAACCTTTTAAAAATAAAAGCTTTATCAAACTACCTTATAGTGCCAAAACTACATTTGCAATTGCATTTTGAGAGTATGCACATGGCGGCTCAACACCTAACAGCGGCGCTCTTCTTGTGTGAAGTGGTGATGGAGATCCTCTCTTGGATTCCTGCAAAGCCTGTCACGCGCCTGAAGCTTGTGTGCAAGTCATGGAACTCCATCATCTCCCACCCTCACTTCGTCAAACTTCACCTTCACCGTTCACCCAATAATGCCATCCTCCTGTCTACGCGAACACCAACTTTCCCCCGCGACGAAGAAAAAAAACGGGGCTTAGTGTTGACTACCGTTGAATCTTTCATCCAAAATCCATCATCCACTCTTGATGCTCAAGAGAATCGCCGCTCTCTACACCTAGAAGACTGGGTTTCGGGTTCATGCAACGGGTTGGTTTGTGTGGCCCGTATTCTTTGCCACCCCAACAAGGATATTTGCGATATCTGGTTGCGTTTATTGAACCCTCTCACAGGGTTTATTTCAGAGAACTCGCCGTGCTTACGTGTCAATGTGCATACTGCTTTTGGGTTTGGGTATGATGAGTCAAGTGACAGTTACAAGGTAGTGACTGTCAGTCGGGATTCTTCTGGAACAGTAACTGCGCAAGTTTATAGCTTCGGTGGCAGTTCTTGGAAAAGGGCCAACAGTTTCCCTGCTTTTCCGTTTTCATGTGAAGATAATGGCCAGTTCATCGGTGGCACTCTTAATTGGCTAGGTCTCCGTAACCCGCATGGAGCTCATTATGATTGGGCTGCTGTTACACTTGATATGTTAATGATTGTTTCTTTTGACCTGAAATCTGATACACATAAACAGATTCTGCTTCCAAAGGGTATCGATGAGATCCCCGGTCAACAGCCAACTCTGGGAGTTTGGGGAAATAGCCTGTATCTTCTTCATGATTACAAGAACACTCATCTTATTGCATGGCAAATGAAGGAGTTTGGAGATGAAAATTCTTGGACTCAATTGCTAAAGATTAGTTTTCACCATCTCGGTATTGTTAAAACGCTATTTCCAGGATTTATATTTGAGGATGGAAATATCTTCATGTTGAGAGGCAGTCATCTTTTTGAGGAAGTTTTTTATGACCGAAGAGACAATAGTGTTAAACGCGTTAATTTCTTGGCCAACAATCTTCTCTTCGATGTATTTGATTATGTTGAGAGCTTGGTTCAGCCTTGTTAAAATTTGGTTCCTATTCAAAGTTTTGCTTCTGCAGCTTTTTGTTCTGTTATTTTAAACATTGTTGTGTGCCTTTCTCTTATTATTTTGGTGTGGCTTGTCTTATTCGTATTTCCGGCGGGTCCAAACAACAAAAATAATAAAAAAAAAAATTAAAAAAACTCTTCCTCCCCGTTTTGGCAAGTTACCCCCATGGCTGCTCTGCAACATTCTCTAAGTTGGGATTACAAAACATGCCGCAGCCATTCACTAGAAAAGAAAGTTGTTCTGCAATTGGACAAATCCTAAAATTAGCTCTGTCATAAATTGTTTAACTAGGTATCCTTTAAAAATTTTACAACATTCAGCTTTTTATTACAATAATTAAAAAAAATTAAAATAAACACGACTAAAAATTATGAATAGATTTATTGTCTTTTTAAAATTAAATACACATTCAAAATACAATCTAAAAAAACTAAAATTTAAAATTTAAAATTTAAATTTTTGTTTCAGATTTAATATATTTAATTATTAATATATTATAATTTAAATACATATCTAAAAATCAAATTATTCAAAATTCAAAATTTTGATTTTAAAAATATAAAATAAACCTTAAACTATCAAATTATTAATTAAACTCGTACAAAACACTCAAAGAAGCGCGTTTGCGCCATGTCGAAAATTCAAAGGCGCACATGGAAAACTCAGAGGTGCACATCGAGAAGTCATTCTCCGCTGTCGTTCATCCAAAATCGAAAAGTGCACATGGATGTGTTTTAAAAATATTTTCTGTATAACATCGTAATTTTAGATGTGTTACAATTAATTTTTAATGTTAGTCACCAAAAAAAAATTATTTTTTAATGTTTAAATTTAGATTTTAGATTTATGATTTTGGATGTGTTTCAAAAATATTTTCTGTATAACTTCGTAATTTTAGATGTGTTACAATTATTTTTTAATGTTTAAATTTAGATTTTAGATTTATGATTTTATATTTTCTGTATAACTTTTTTCTGTATAACTTCATAATTTTAGATGTGTTACAATTATTTTTTAATGTTTAAATTTAAATTTTAGATTTATGATTTTGGATGTGTTTTAAAAATATTTTTTGTATAACTTAATATTTTAGATGTGTTACAATTGAAAAAGAAACTACAATTGAAAATATTTTAGTTTATGTATATAATTATATTCGACCATTCATAATTGTATTATTAACATTTATATTGTATTATTAAAGTTGACTGATTTTAGATGTGTTTTAAAAATATTTTGTATAAAATATCATACTATCAGATGTATTATAATCGAAAAATAACAACACAATTTTAAATTAATTGTTGATTATATACTTTATTTGCAACAACTTTATTAATAAAATTAAATAAGATCAACCTTGTTCCAATTAAATCAGCAGAGTGTTTTTATGTTTAAATTAAAATATAATTAAAAATGTTGAACATGATATTTCTTAACAAATTACATAAACACATGTGTGGAAAATAATAATACCTTTCACCAATGCAAAACGAGAGAGTGCTTCAGCTGGAAGGTGGTGATGGTTTTCACCAATGAAGACGAGATGGAGAATTAAGCTGGCAGCGTTCTTTTTGGTTTGGGATTCACTAATGTGTGTGAATATCCCGTAGAATAAGGAATTTAAAAAACTGTATCTGTGTGACAATCAAAATGTTCAACATGACACTCTCTTATTAAAATTGAGAGAAAATATTTTTTTTGAAAATTAATAAACTCCCTTCATAAATTTTCTCATCTACCTCTCTCCATTCTTTTATTTCTCTCTACTATTTTTCCTCTATATATAATTTATATTTTATATTAGTAATTTGACAAATCAAAATATATCATCTGATATTTTTTTACAATTAAAGTAAATTTTTTCCTTCCAAAATTTACAAACTACAAACCCGTAGCTCTTTACAAAGAAAAGCGTCACCTAATGGAGAAAAGTAAATTAGAAGATTTAAGAGAAGAAATAATTAAGTTATCAAAATTAATAGATCAAAAATTAATGATTTTAACTAATATTAACTGTAATGACACCGAATTTTTAAAATCAATACAAAATGATTTTTCTCAAAATCTTTATTTTACTATAAGTTTTATTGAAGGACTTCAAAAACCTGAAAAAACTTATTTTTCACACGGAATTTCTAAAAAATACTACCATGAAAATGATTCCCCACATCTTTATCATACTTTTAACCCACAATTAAATTCTATAGTAGATATGCTTGAAGAAATATTAATATCCATAAAATTTCAAAGAAATAAGGAAAAAGAGAATTCCAAAGAAGAAAAATTCCAAAATATAATCAACATAACAGACTTAAAAGTAAAACCACCATTGAAATTATGAATATTGAAGAAAAATTAGAAGAAGTTACAATACTTTTTAAACAATTAAAAATGGCTCAAGAAAATAATATTATGGAACACGGTTTTCAAATAGAAGAAGAATTAGTAAATTCTGAAAATATAGAAAATGAAGAACACATTCTAGATTATTCAAGTGATGAAGAACCAGCAATTCCAATACAAGTAAAAAATGAAGCTGGAACATCTAAGGATAATCAATCTCAATTTAAATGGGAAACGGGCTTTGATAATTATGCTTTTAAAAAAGGGTTTACAAATAAAGATTCAAAATATACAAAAATACCATCAAAATATGTTCCTAAAATCCAGGAAATGGAAGGAGAAAGAATACTCGATTTAGACTGCAAAAAGAACGAAAAAGAAATTTTCGAAAATTGGTTGAATTCCTTTTTATTAGAAGCCTTTACTAATCCAAAACTTAGTGAATTATCTGGAAGAGATATTTGGAATTACATAGGGTTTCATACTAAAGGAACTATAAGAGATTATATGACATCAATAGAAAACCAAATAATAGAAGAATTAGCAACAAAAACTACAGCTTATGATAAGATATTATATATAATGATGATTCTATATAAGGAATTTTTTGGAAAAAATATTATAGATCATAGACAAGAAGTTTATAATAAAGAATATCAAGAAGCAAAAAACCATTTAGGTAACATTCAGATATATGATCTATGTAATGTGGAGTCTTATATATGTGAATATAGAATACATTATTAGAAATTAAAAGAAGAAGATAAAAATCATTATCTTAGTATGTATATAACAAAACTTCCATATTCTGCTAATGAATTTATAATGGGAAGATTTATAAGAGAAATAAATAGAGGAACAACTGAAAATAACTTTGGTGGAGCAACTTCTGCAATAAGAGAGGAAATAAAAGAACGTTGTATGCAAGAAGCAACTCAAAAAAGATTTGCAAACATAATTAGAATCTGCTGTCAAGATAATGAAGAGATACCTCAAAAATATGGTCTTAATAAAAATTTTCAAAGAAAAAGAAAATATCAATTTAGAAAAAGAAAATACTATCCAAACTGGAGAAAAAATAGATATTTTAGAAAGGAAAATAATAATAAAAACAAAAGACAAAGAAATAACTATTGCCCGAATAAAAAAGAAAATTGTAAAGAATGTCCGAAAAAGAAGGATAAAAAGGATCTTACTAAACAAATAGAAATTGCTAAGTCTTGTTTCATGGAACCTTTAGAGGAATCTGATGATAACTTAGACTATATATTTGAACTTACAAAACAGGATAGAGAAGATCATCTTCAAAAATTATTAATAGTTTTAGAAAGATGTAAAGAAAAAGGATTAGTTCTTAGCAAAAAGAAAGCAAGAATAGCAAAACAAGAAATAGAGTTTCTTGGATTAATTCTATCCACTCAGGGAAAGCTAAAACTTCAGTCAAATGTCCTAGAAAAGGTAAATTTATTTCCTAATAAAATAGAAGATAGAAAATAATTACAAAGATTTTTAAGGTGTATAAATTATATTTCTGATCAAGGATTTTTAAAAAAATATAACAGAATACACTAAAAGCTTATTTCCAAAAATAAGTACTAAAAAAGAATGGAAATGGGATGAAAAAGATAGTATGCAAATTCAAAAGATTAAAGAATTATGTGAAAAACTTCAAGAACTTTATATCAAGATAGCAAACAATGACGTAAGCAATGACGTCATAAGAAGGGTAAGGATGGGAATTGTCCATCAAACCCAATTATTATAAATAGGTTGCTTAGGCAATTGTAGAGGTATCAGAAAACAGAAAGCAGAAGGCTAAGAGTACTCATATGCTAGGAGAGCAAGGAGGAAGCTGCCGAGGCGATTCTGTAGTCTGACAAAGAATCCCCTTAGGGAAAAAATAATTCTAAACTCTCCTCTGGAGTTAGCATCTACAATCTCCCCTCTGGAGATAAAAACACCTTATGTAAAATATACTAAATAAAGGAAGTTTTTCTCCAGAAAGGTACATCTTCATCTTAATCTTTAAATTATGAATTATTTAGAAAGTTTAGAATTAACAGAAGAATCTGATTATTATAAATTAACTGCTTTACTAGATAATGAAAAACAGGCTGTTCTAAAAACAGAATTAAATCTCAAATCAAATGAAAACTTTAATAAACAAAATCTTTTAAAAGAAGTTTTTAATAGAAAAAATATAATATACTATGAAAAAATTCAACTTGAAGCTCCTATAAAGATAAAATCTGCCAATAGAGAACTTGAAATAGCTTTGATAAATAATGAAGAATTAAGTAAACAGATTGAAAAAATTAAGGATCAACAAAAAAGATATAAAATTGGATGGATTCATATTAGTACTATACAAGTCTTAATCAAATCTACATATATGAAAGGAATTAATTCACCAATAAGTTTAGCAATCTGTGACAAAAGAATTACTGATGACCCGATAGATCAAATAATTGGAATTTTTCATGAAAATTTGGCAAACGTAAATGTTAAATTTAATGCCCATCTTGGATATGCTATACCTTTATCAACTGAAAATCTTGGAAGATCTATAAGTTTGGCTTATAAATTTCATAGAAAGAATCTAATGGAACAAGATGATGAACCATTTTCAAT
>NC_029794.2:135164026-135165602 GCF_000816755.2 Arachis ipaensis
CTAAAATAAATAATGAAGCATACAAAGATTGAAAGACCAGAAAATAAAATAAAAAGAAAAAGAGCGAAAAAATTAAAAAGTAAAATAAAGGAGTATAAAAGGGAATTAAATAATCTTCAGATCGAAATTGATGACCTTATAATAAAAAGGATAGAAATAAGAATAAATATAAACAAGTTGGAGTTAAACTTAAAAAATTTATAAATGCCTGGAAAACCATATTATGACTTAAAAGAATTAAAGCTATTGAAAGAAAAAATGGAGAATGAGGTTGAAAAATTAAAAAGATATTTAGAAACAACAGAAAGTGTAGAAATAAAAGAAGTTTTTGAAGATTTGAGAAATTATATTAAAGAAAAAGACAAACAGATAAAAAATTTTATATACAATAATCCTTGCAAAAAAGAATATTATAAACTAAAACAAGATTGAAAAACTATACAAATGAAATCAGAATTATAAATACTAGTAAAAATGATCAACATTTTTTATGAATTTGCAAATTATACAAATTATAAACTTATTCGAAGTAAAATATGAAGAGTAAAAATTGGTATCAGAGCCAAGTTAACGATTAAGGGTAACACTTTCTCTTTAAGCAATACTTTTAGTGATACGCTTTTAAACCAAATAAAAACAAAAATCTGTAAATCTGTACCAAAATGCATCTGTACACTAGATGGACCCTTAAAAAATTTATATTCTAATATTACGAATAAAAATACTAATATAAATAAAATCCCAAAAATGTGTGTGATCAAGAATTTTTCGTTTCCAAAATCCACGCTAATAAAAGATAACTCAAATGGCATAATCTATTCATATTCAATTAAGAAGATACGGGTTAGAGTCTTCTATCTTTGTTAAAAAAAAAAATCTCCACTAACCACAACAATAACAGGACACATGTCATCTCTTTATTCTCTAGCCAATTTTAAAACCTAGCCGCCTGTCACGGCCTTGGACACACTCCAACGCTACCGTGATGGCACTCGAACTTACTCAACCTCTTGAGCTAAGACCAAGTCAGCCTAACCCTCAATACTTAGCAATAAAGCTAAGAATACAAGAGAACACAAGAGAAAGGAAGCTTTGGTGGAAGAACACTTTATTGCTCAAGTGTGGTTACAAATGATTCACACCCATACTCTAACTCTCATCCCTATTTATAGCCATCCACCTCCTCAATGGATGGTTATGATTAAATCTAATCAACGGTCCAGATTAATCATCCAGAACCTTCTTTACAAATATCTATCCTACCACAACTCTCTAAATGTTTCTAGATTATTCCATATCACTCTTTATACTTCTATATACATCTACACTCTTCTAGAATACTCTATGACCTTCCAGAGTCTTCTAGAACCTTCTAGGGTATTCCGGGACCTTCTAGGACATTCTAGAACGTTCCGGAACCATCTAGAGTATTCTCAAACACTCCAGAAAACTATTCAAACACTGTTAAATCTAACCTTCTAAAATTTTCCGTGACAACGTGCTAAACCACACGTGTGCCATCATATTGAAAACATATTTCTTAATTTATAAAAATGTATATATATTTGTATATGTT
>NC_029794.2:135166698-135169277 GCF_000816755.2 Arachis ipaensis
TCATTACCTTGTCTCCCACTTGATAGCTTGCATGCTTCGTCTTCTTATCTGCCCATTTCTTCATCCTCTTTGCAGCTTTGTCGAGGTAAGAACGAGTGACATCTGCTTGTTCTTCCCAAGACTTAATCATATGATAAGCTCCAGGGCTCTTTCCTGAGTAAGAGGAAGAAAGAGAGTGAGGTGTAAGCGGCTGTTGTCCAGTCACAATCTCAAATGGGCTCTTCCCTGTAGATTCGCTCCTTTGCAGATTGTATGAGAATTGAGCAATGTCTAGGAGTTTTGTCCAATCCTTCTGATTAGCGCTTACAAAATGCCTTAAGTAACACTCAAGTAAGGCATTCACTCTCTCAGTCTGCCCATCGGTTTGAGGATGGAAGCTTGTTGAAAAATGAAGCTCTGACCCAAGGAGTTTGAACAACTCTGTCCATAGTCGTCCTGTGAAGCATGGATCTCGATCACTAATGATGCTTTTAGGCAATCCCCAATATTTCACCACATTCTTGAAGAATAGTCGTGCTGCCTCTTCTGCAGTGCAATCAGTAGGGGCGGGTATAAAGGTAGCATACTTCGAAAATCGATCCACTACCACGAGAATAGATCCAAACCACTCGGACTTTGGTAAGGCAGAGATGAAATCTAGAGAGACACTTTCCCACGGTCGCTCCGAAGGAGGCAGAGGTTCCAACAACCCACTTGGTGTCTTGTTTTCAATCTTATCTTGTTGGCACACAAGACAAGTCTTCACATAGCTCTCCACTTCATCTCTCATTTGAGGCCAATAATAAGAAGATTTAATGAGTGCTAAGGTCCTTCGCTGACCTTGGTGACCAGCCCACTTGGTGTCGTGGCATTCCCTCACTAATTTTCTTCTTAGATTTTCCCATTTAGGGACGTATAGTCTTCTCCCTTTTGTGTAGAGAATGTCGTTTTCTAACCAAAATCTTTTGGTCTTACCTTCTCTAGCCAACTCCACCAACTTCTTGGCTAGTGGGTCGTGATGCAACCCTTCCTTGATGGTATGCACAATATCTCCTTCAACCATAGAAATGGCCGACATCCTGTATGGTTTTGAGATAGGCGGTTTCGCTCCTAACTCCAATTCAATGTTATGGTCGACCTTCCTCCAAGGTGGTAGTTGTTTTGGCAACTTGGGAGGCATCACATCCTTATTTTCTTCAATGACTTCCTTGATTTTGGGAGGAACGTCTTCTCTTTTGGATATTGACTCCTCTTGTAATAGAGCCAAATATGTAGTCTCTCCCTTCTTGAAACCTTTCTTGAGTTGCATGGTCGAGAGCATCGGAATTCCTCCAGCCTTTGAGATTGTAGGGACCATGCATGGAGACCCTTTCTCCATGACGCATACTATATTGTAGTATGGCATAGGTATTATATTTGCCTTCCTTTGCAAATCGAGCCCGATGACTATTTTAAAATCGTCCATGGGTGCTACTGAGAAATCCACAAGGCCCTTCCAAGAACCAAGAGTCATCTCAACCCCTTTTGCTACTCCCTTAAGGGGTTCACCCTTGGTATTCACGGGTTTGAACCAACCATTCTTTTCGGTGATCTTCAACCCAAGCCTCCTTGCTTCATCAGGCGTGATGAAGTTGTGTGTAGCACCAGTGTCGATCATAGCCATGACAGGTTTTTCATTGACAAAGGCTTTGACATACATCAAGCCTTTCTTTTCTGCAGTACTTGCCTCTTTGGTCTTCACAGCATTTATGTGTTGGATAGATCCAACACACTCAGTTACTTGAGTTTGAGCTTCTCGTTCCTCAGCAATAGATGCCAAAGTCCCTAGCTTGGGACAATCCTTCATTTGGTGCGGTCCCTTGCACACGAAGCATCCTCCTTTGGGCACGAAAGCCTTCTTTTTTTCTTCGTACTCTTTCTTTGAAGAGTATTTTCCTTCCTTCTTGGTTGAGAAACTATTTCCCTTGTCTCCCCCACCTTCAGTAGAACTAGGCTTGGAGGATGACTTGGGTTTAGAGTCTCCCCTATGATACTCAATCAGTGATTCGGCCACCACGATGGCCTCATCAACATCCTTAACATTCCTTCTTTGTAGTTCTTGCTTTGCCCAAGGTTGGAGTCCATCAATGAAGAAGAACAATGCATCCTCTGATGCTAAGTTGGGGATTTGAAGCGTGAGAGTAGTAAACTCCTTTACGTAGTCGCTAATCGTACTCTTGTGCTTCAACTCCCTCAACTTCTTCCTTGCTTCATAAACCACATTCTCAGGGAAGAATTGTCTTTTCAATTCCCTTTTGAAATCTTCCCATGTGGCTATGTTGCAAGTATCATTTTTCCATATCTACGCACTTTCTCCTCCACCACAAAGTAGCATTATCAGAAAGGTAGAGGGCTGCAGTGCGTACCTTTATTGCTTCTTCAACCACCCCTTGACCTTCGAAGTACCTCTCCATTTGCCATAGGAAGTTCTCCACCTCGCGAGCATCCCTTACGCCCTTGAACTCCTTTGGCTTGGGAAGATCAATCTTTGTCGTCTCCCTTATAATGATTGGTCGAGATTTCGCCTCCTCAAACCAAACTCGAACTTCCTCAAATAACTT
>NC_029794.2:135169414-135173046 GCF_000816755.2 Arachis ipaensis
ATTTGATGGACGGATGAACCCAGCATCTAGCAAATCTTTGAGTTGCTTCTTCAACTCCTCGAGTTCTGGCGGTGCCATTCTATACGGTGTTGAGGCGGGCGGCTTTGCTCCTAACTCCAATTCAATCTTGTGGTCCACCTTCCTCCTAGGTGGTAGTTGTTTTGGCAACTCGGGAGGCATCACATCCTTATTTTCTTCAAGGACTTCCTTGATTTCGGGAGGAACGTCTTCTCTTTCAAGTGTTGACTCCTCTTATAGTAGAGCCAAATATGTAATCTCTCCCTTCTTGAACCCTTTCTTGAGTTGCATAGTGGAGAGTATCGGTGGTCCTCCAACTTTAGAGGCTATAGGGACCATGCATGGAGACCCTTTCTCCATGACGCATACTACGTCGTAGTATGGCATAGGTATTATATTTGCCTTCCTTTGCAAATCGAGCCCGATGACTATTTTAAAATCGTCCATGGGTGCTACTGAGAAATCCACAAGGCCCTTCCAAGAACCAAGAGTCATCTCAACCCCTTTTGCTACTCCCTTAAGGGGTTCACCCTTGGTATTCACGGGTTTGAACCAACCATTCTTTTCGGTGATCTTCAACCCAAGCCTCCTTGCTTCATCATGCGTGATGAAGTTGTGTGTAGCACCAGTGTCGATCATAGCCATGACAGGTTTTTCATTGATAAAGGCTTTGACATACATCAAGCCTTTCTTTTCTACAGTGCTTGCCTCTTTGCTCTTCACAGCATTTATGTGTTGGATAGATCCAACACACTCAGTTACTTGAGTTTGAGCTTCTCGTTCCTCGGCGATAGATGCTAAAGTCCCTAGCTTGGGACAATCCTTCATTTGGTGTGGTCCCTTGCACACGAAGCATCCTCCTTTGGGCACGAAAGCCTTCTTCTTTTCTTCGTACTCTTTCTTTGAAGAGTATTTTCCTTCTTTCTTGGTTGAGAAGCTCTTCCCCTTGTCTCCCCCACCTTTAGCAGAACTAGGCTTGGAGGTGATGGCACTCGAACTTACTCAACCTCTTGAGCTAAGACCAAGTCAGCCTAACCCTCAATACTTAGCAATAAAGCTAAGAATACAAGAGAACACAAGAGAAAGGAAGCTTTGGTGGAAGAACACTTTATTGCTCAAGTGTGGTTACAGATGATTCACACCCAAACTCTAACTCTCATCCATATTTATAGCCATCCACCTCCTCAATGGATGGTTAGGATTAAATCTAATCAACGGTCCAGATTAATCATCCAGAACCTTCTTTACAAATATCTATCCTACCACAACTCTCTAAATGTTTCTAGATTATTCCATATCACTCTTTATACTTCTATATACATCTACACTCTTCTAGAATACTCTATGACCTTCCAGAGTCTTCTAGAACCTTCTAGGGTATTCCGGGACCTTTTAGGACATTCTAGAACGTTCCGGAACCATCTAGAGTATTCTCAAACACTCCAGAAAACTATACAAACACTGTTAAATTTAACCTTCTAAAATTTACCGTAACACGCCAGACACAATCAATTTGAATTTAAATTTAAATTCTCTAAATTTTAAAATGGAGCAATGCTAGGAACCAAAAGGATATTAGCCAAAAATCAGCCAAAATACTTTTGGTGAATTCAAAATTTATACGAATTAATATATATGGATGTTTCTTCTGCTAAGTATCAGAATATTTTTTTTTTCATACTAAATGGATGTTCTTTTATATATTTTTCGTATTTTTTTGTATTGCAAATGTGAATGTCTTTATTTCTTTAAAAATTTTATTTTTTTTTAAATTTTATAGATATTTAATTATTTTTGCTAAAATATAATTGGATGTTTCTTTTGTTAAGTATTAAGATTTTTTTTTCATATTAAATGAATGTTTTTTTTTTATAATTCTATAATTGTGTAGTTTGCAGTCTCTTTAATCATCAAAATGGCACCTAATATCGCAAAACGCAGAGAGCAACATCTGCAACAAAAAAAAACATAAAATAAAAATAAAAAATAAAATTTTATTATTTTCACTTTTTTTTATAAAAATTAAAAATAAAAAACACTAAAAATAAAAAAGCAAAAGCTGCGATGGGTTGGGCTATAGCTGTTCATGGCGGCGCCCGCGACATCTTCCGTTCACTGCCACATGACCGCCGCCAGCCCTGTGAAGAAGCCCTCCACCACTGCCTTCAAATTGGCGTCGAAGCTCTTGAATCCAATTTGCCTCCTTTGGACGTGGTTGAGCTCGTGGTACAGTAATAACCGTAACGGTATTTGTCTTCACTTTCATCAAAGATCATGTGATCTCATGCTTTTACTCTTCTGTATAGGTTCGTGAACGGGAGAATATTCCGCACTTCAATGCTGGTAGGGGTTCTGTGTTGAGGGCGTCGCGGAGAGCATAGAAGTCGCCGGCGCTTCCAGCAGCATTGGCAAGAGAGAGATCTGTGTAATTGTTGAAAGTGAGTAGGTTAACGTGAGAGAAAAGAGAAAAGCTTTTATAGGTTTTAATTAGGTTTATCTAATTAATTTTAAATTTTTTAAATTTTGAATTTAAAAAATTTAAAATTAATTATTAATATAAATTAATATGGTTTTGTTTAATTTTTGGCTGATCCCTTTTGGTTCTATATACTTTTCCTTTAAAATGTCATCACACGTCCTTAAATAATTTTTTATATTTTTTAATTTCATCTATAAAATAAAAGATCAAAAATTACACGGCGAAAGCTAGTGCACTCCAGGTAAAGTAGAGAGTGCAGCACTCTTTAAAAGTTAATCTACTATCAAAAGTTATCAGGTAAATTAAATTTATTTATTATTGTTATTATTTTTTTGTGATGGGCTGAGTAAACAAATTGATACCGACAAAAAAATTAATTCCCACGTTTAACACAGGACCTTTACACCACAGAGGTACTCAGAAAAACTTGATCGAATTCTTCCATTACTTTGTTATTGTCGATGCAATGTCTTCAAACATCTTCACTATTTTGTTTGCTGACGGTGCTTCCATTATCGTTCTAGCTAGCCACAGAACCCACTCCCTTCCACCTCTGTCATGAAGCCGAAAAATCGCTGCCATAGAAGAGGAAGAAGTCTTTTTGTCGCCGCTGCTGGCTGGCTAACTCAAGTCTATTATCTTTTATTTCAAATTATCCTCGACGTGTGCGTAATAGAATGAAAAATTAAAATACAATTCTATTTAAACAATTATTTGTATTACTTTTTATTAATTTATTCAAAAAATAATTAAACTTTAAAGCTAATTGATATAAAATATTACAGATATAAAATTAAGAGAAATTTTTATTTGTATAAGAATGAGCTAATAAATAATTATTCTATTTAATATATAATTAAGAGTATTTTTTTCTTTGCCATCGAGTTATAATTCAAATGGTATAGTCTTCTTATACTCACTTAAAATGTTGCGGATTTGAGTCTTCCTATTTTGGGTAAAAAAAAAATGAGTACTTCTTTCTTTTATTAACTTATATAATATTCATTTCGAGGGCATGCACATGGCGCCTCAACACGCAACAGCGGCGCTCCTGTTGTGTGAAGTGGTGATGGAGATCCTCTCTTGGTTTCCTGCAAAGTCTGTCACGCGCCTGAAGCTTGTGTGCAAGTCATGG
>NC_029794.2:135174771-135194959 GCF_000816755.2 Arachis ipaensis
AAATAAATTTTTTTAATTTTTTAATTAAACATATAAAATATAATTTTTAATTTTTTATATTTTTTAATTTCATCTATAAAATAAAAGATCAAAAATTACACGGCGAAAGCTAGTGCACTCCAGGTAAAGTAGAGAGTGCAGCACTCTTTAAAAGTTAATCTACTATCAAAAGTTATCAGGTAAATTAAATTTATTTATTATTGTTATTATTTTTTTGTGATGGGCTGAGTAAACAAATTGATACCGACAAAAAAATTAATTCCCACGTTTAACACAGGACCTTTACACCACAGAGGTACTCAGAAAAACTTGATCGAATTCTTCCATTACTTTGTTATTGTCGATGCAATGTCTTCAAACATCTTCACTATTTTGTTTGCTGACGGTGCTTCCATTATCGTTCTAGCTAGCCACAGAACCCACTCCCTTCCACCTCTGTCATGAAGCCGAAAAATCGCTGCCATAGAAGAGGAAGAAGTCTTTTTGTCGCCGCTGCTGGCTGGCTAACTCAAGTCTATTATCTTTTATTTCAAATTATCCTCGACGTGTGCGTAATAGAATGAAAAATTAAAATACAATTCTATTTAAACAATTATTTGTATTACTTTTTATTAATTTATTCAAAAAATAATTAAACTTTAAAGCTAATTGATATAAAATATTACAGATATAAAATTAAGAGAAATTTTTATTTGTATAAGAATGAGCTAATAAATAATTATTCTATTTAATATATAATTAAGAGTATTTTGCAAGGAACGTTTAAAGATGAGCCAAATTACACTTTATTCTCTAAAATAAAATTTAAAATTTAAAGAATCCAAATCTCATTCACCTTATAATACAATTACATTTACGTTCTTCGTTTCATTTCGAGGGCATGCACATGGCGCCTCAACACGCAACAGCGGCGCTCCTGTTGTGTGAAGTGGTGATGGAGATCCTCTCTTGGTTTCCTGCAAAGTCTGTCACGCGCCTGAAGCTTGTGTGCAAGTCATGGAACTCCATCATCTCCCACCCTCACTTCGTCAAACTTCACCTTCACCGTTCACCTAAAAATGCCATCCTCCTCTTTACGCGAACACCAGCGCTCACCCTCGAAAAAGAAAAATGGGGCTTAGTGTTGACTAGCGTTGAATCTTTCATCCAAAATCCATCATCCACTCCTGATGCTCAAGAGAATCGCCACTCTCTACACGTAGAAGACTGGGTTTCGGGTTCATGCAACGGGTTGGTTTGTGTGGCCCATATTCTTTGCCACCCCAACAACGATATTTGCGATATCTGGTTCCGTTTATTGAACCCTCTCACAGGGTTTATTTCAGAGAACTCGCCGTGCTTACGTATCAATGTGCATACTGCTTTTGGGTTTGGGTATGATGAGTCAAGTGACAGTTACAAGGTAGTGACTCTCATTCGGGATTCTTCTGGAACAGTAACTGCGCAAGTTTATAGCTTCCGTGGCAGTTCTTGGAAGACGATCAACAGTTTCCCTGCTTTTCCGTATTGTGTTGAAGATAATGGCCAGTTCATCGGTGGCACTCTTAATTGGCTAGGTGTCCGTAACCCGCATGGAGATGATTATGATTGGGCTGCTGTTACACTTGATATGTTAATGATTGTTTCTTTTGACCTGAAATCTGATACACATAAACAGATTCTGCTTCCAAAGGGTATCGATGAGGTCCCCCGTGAAGAGCCAACTCTGGGAGTTTGGGGAAATAGCCTGTATCTTCTTCATGATTACAAGAACACTCATTTTATTGCATGGCAAATGAAGGAGTTTGGAGATGAGAATTCTTGGACTCAATTGCTAAAGATTAGTTTTCACCATCTCGGTGTTGAAAGGCTATTACCAGTGTTTATATTTGAGAATGGAAATATCTTCATGTTGAGAGGCAGGCATCGTTTTGAGGAAGTTTTTTATGACCGAAGAGATAATAGTATTAAACGCATTAATATCTTGGCCAACAATAGTTACTTCATTGCATTTGATTATGTTGAGAGCTTGGTTCAGCCTTGTTAAAATTTGGTTCCTATTCAAAGTTTTGCTTCTGCAGCTTTTTGTTCTGTTATTTCTTTGCCAATGTTATTAGTTCCTTTAAAATATTTACTTGTTTTCATGATTTCCACTGGTGCTATCATATCTTATGTTCAACTAGACATTTTATGACAATATCTTGTTATATTGAAGACCAAGAGCAATATTTTTAATCTTAGTAATGATGTTTTGTATCACGAGATATCCAGTGTCAAGTATGCAAAAGATTATGGTCAATCCTTGGTTCTGGCTTGCAATTAAGTTCCTTGTCAACGGTTGAATTCTATGAATTCTTCTGAAATCATGCAAGTGGCTTTAAACCCTTGCATTTCATTTAAGGATACAGAAGATCAGGGTGCCGTAAATACTTTTGGTGTTCCCTTAGTTTGACTAACTGTTGTTTTCATTCTTCATGCTAATTTTGGTTCTAAATATGTTGTTGGGTGAATTTATTTTGAATTTATTCAACATATTGTCATGAGAAAGTGAGCTAGTATTTGCAAATTATAATATACTGAAGTTAGTTGTGAGTTAGGATATTGACACTGAATCTGATTTTGATATGAATTGCAATATTAACACCCAATCTGTTTATCTAAGTGTTGGCCTAGATTCTTCATCCATGCGAATTAAAAAGTCTAACAAAACAAGTTTGATTGGAAAGGGAGAGTTCAAAGAGTTTAAAATATAAAAAAATTAAAATTTCACAAAATAAAATATTTAATTATTATATAAAAACAATGACATATTGATAATATGCTTTAAAGATTGGTGAGTGAAGCAGAGCACACTAAGTTGGAGAGAATTGAGAGAAGAGATTAAATGGAATTGATGAATAAACTCAATCTAAAGTGAAAGATCTCAAATGAAAGTAGCTGATACACGTGGCTTATATAGCAGCAAACTACAACTAACTTAGCCTCTAACTAACTGATCCTACGTGGCAAGTAACAATAACTAACTCTACAACTATCATCTACTTAATTTAGTCACACCAACCATGCATGCATGAGCTGAACTTGGCTGCATGAGGTTGCACCATATGCTGTGAGCTTCTCTTAAAACATAGATGCTACGTGGACACCAAAATTTGATAGAGAATATTATCCTCTGCTTCAAGTTACAGCAAGTTTTCCACAACTCCACAAGCATGGTTCACAAATAGTTTGCTACAACCTATTAAACAAGTAAAATTCCCCTGGTCAACAATGTTTTGTAGCTTTGAAATGCAGAGCTTCCCCTGCAAATTGGGAAATTTTTGCAATTCTCCCACATTCAATCCATTTTGCTGTCTGCTAACAACAAACCCAGATAAAGTTTGGAGATTTTCTAGTCCTGCAATTGAGTTCCACTAATGTTGAGGTGGCGAAGATTCACCAACATTCCTATCTCCTCAGGTAATTCAGTGAGAAACTTACAATCAGACAACAGCAAGCTCTAAGTAGCTTAGTAGCAGAGCAGGTTGCACATTCAAATTTGGAAGATCCCAAATGTTACTTCTAAGTACCTTATTCCAATCATTTTTCAACAATTTGGTGCGAAGAAGACCCCCCAATGCAACTGCAGCTAAAGGCAAACCATCAAATTTTTTCACAATTTCTCTTCCAATTCCTTCTAGGTTGGACCTTTCACTGGAATTATTTGCTCCAAATGCGTGTTCAGCAAGTAAAGACCAGCAATCTTCACTATCAAGAGATGTCAACTGGAAGATAGGAAAGGTTTGCATAGCAAAGTATTCAAGTTATCAGTATTTGTTGTTTTTGAGGTAACCGATTCAAGCACAGTCTTAGTGACCCTGAAAACCATCAAAATCCTTTGAAACACATGCCCATGCTTTTAAATCAAACTTGTCTTTAACTTCATTTTCATCTTTCCAAGAAGTGAAACATTAAAGAAGTCCAAGAACTCATTGGAAATGATCTTATCCAACAACACCTGAACAGAAGCAGAGAGTAATGCCCCTCCCACAATAGCAGCAGCCATAGTTTCTTTGGTTTAAATAAGACCCTACAGTTACCAGTAATTAACAGTATTAGTTTACAAGAGAAGTAGTGTGTAAATAAGGATTAATATATAGCACACAAATTTCTCAAGAACAAGTTTCTTAGTATTTGATGGATTTACAATTATACTTTAATCAGTTAATGATGATTATTCTTAAGTAATTAGTAACAAATTAGAACAAATGAATAGGATAAAATAGAGCGCCAACCAGAATGTGGTTTATTGATTCTATCAGCAGATGTTACTACAGTCTCTCTCTCTCTCTAATTTTGGACCTCACTAATTAAAGAAAAGAGAAAGAGTGAGAGAGAGCTGAATTCTTACCTTAGAAGTAGAATTTAATCAGAAACTAAATGATATGATGAGAAGCAATTAGCAGCAGAGCTTCTGTCAACTAAGATACTTCATTTTCTTCATATCCATATCCAGCTGCTTCTTCTTTGATGAGAAGTCACTCAAAACTCAAAGTCAAAGTCAAAGTCAACATCAACCTTAACAAAAAAATTAATAAACTAATCTGTATTATTATTATTATTATCATTATTTTTATTATTATTATTTAAAAATAATTAAAGTAAAATTTTTTAAAATTTAAAATTTAAAAATCTAATATAATTTTATATATTAACAAACTTTTAAATTTAAATAGTATTTTTAAATTTTAAAAATTATTTTACCAACCATAAATATTGTTATTTGTATTTATTAAAAGTCATTTTTAATTTGATTTACCAAACATAAATATTATCTTTTTTAAAAATAAAAGCTTTATCAAAAACTACCTTATAATGCCAAAACTGCCTTTGCAATTGCATTTTGAGGGTATGCACATGGCGGCTCAACACCCAACGGCGGCGGTCCTCTTGTGTGAAGTGGTGATGGAGATCCTCTCTTGGGTTCCAGCAAAGCCTGTCACGCGCCTGAAGCTTGTGTGCAAGTCATGGAACTCCATCATCTCCCACCCTCACTTCGTCAAACTTCACCTTCACCGTTCACCCAAAAATGCCATCCTCCTCCTTACGCGAACACAAGCGCTCACCGCCGGCGAAGAAGAAAAACATGGCTTAGTGTTGAGTACCGTTGAATCTTTCATCCGAAATCCATCATCCACTCTTGATGCTCAAGAGAATCGCCACTCTCTACACTTACAAGACCGGGTTTCGGGTTCATGCAACGGGTTGGTTTGTGTGGCCCGTATTCTTTACCACCCCAACAAGGATATTTGCGATATCTGGTTTCGTTTATTGAACCCTCTCGGAGGGTTTATTTCAGAGAACTCGCCGTGCTTACGTGTCAGTATGCATACTGCTTCTGGGTTTGGGTATGATGAGTCAAGTGACAGTTACAAGGTAGTGACTGTCAGTCGGGATTCTTCTGGAACAGTAACTGCGCAAGTTTATAGCTTCGGTGGCAGTTCTTGGAAGAGGGCCAACAGTTTCCCTGCTTTTCCGTTTTCTGTTGAAGATAATGGCCACTTCATCGGTGGCTCTCTTAATTGGCTAGGTCTCCGTAACCCGCATGGAGCTCATTATGATTGGGCTGCTGTTACACTTGATATGCTAATGATTGTTTCTTTTGACCTGAAATCGGATACACATAAACAGATTCTGCTTCCAAAGGGTATCGATGAGATCCCCGATAAAGAGCCAACTCTGGGAGTTTGGGGAAATAGCCTGTATCTTCTTCATAATTACAAGAACACTCATTTTATTGCATGGCAAATGAAGGAGTTTGGAGATGAAAATTCTTGGACTCAACTACTAAAGATTAGTTTTCACCATCTCGGTGTTGAAAGGCTATTACCAGAGTTTATATTTGAGAATGGAAATATCTTCATCTTAAGAGGCAGGCATTGTTTTGAGTTAGTTTTTTATGACCGAAGAGATAATAGTGTTAAACGCATTAATATCTTGGCCAACAATAGTTACTTCATTGCATTTGATTATGTTGAGAGCTTGGTTCAGCCTTGTTAAAATTCGGTTCCTATTCAAAGTTTTGTTTCTGCAGCTTTTTGTTCTGTTATTTTAAATCTTTATATTTCAGGTAGGTCCAGCAAAGTTCAGGTCATTGTGATTATTTTGGGTGTTTCCTTACTTCGGCTACTTCTTGTTGTTGGATCCAAATTTGTAGATGGATCACTTTTATTTTGGCTGCAAACTTTATATATACAAGTGCATAAAATTCTAACATCCTTATCATGACTACTTGTTGCATAAGTTTATTTATTTTTGCTAATTGTTGGATGAAGTTTACAAACAAATGAAGTTTGTGTTGATTTTTTCATTAATAAGAATCTAGAACATGATTTTCTGGAGTGAAGAATGATTTTCGCGACCATCCCATTGTTAAAGTAATGAAATTTTCACTTTCTTTATTTAGTTATTGGTTACTTTATGTTTTCATGACATATGTTTTGTATGGCGAGCAAGCTTGATGGCAAGCTGAAATCTTATTTATAGTAGTCATGGGATTTTACTAATAGGAATGAATAATATAAGATTAATTTGTACTTTTAAGATTAATTGTGATGGTAGTTATTTTGGTTTGGGTGATAGTGTTGGTTTTGCTTGTGTTATTAGAGATTGTAATGGGAGTTGACAAACTGGGTGTTTGGGAATGATTGAGAGTAATAGTATTCTTCAAAGAGAATTGTTTGCCATTTGGAGAGGATATCTCTTAGCTTGGGATGTGGGTCAACGAGATGTTATTTGTGAGACGGATTGTGTGAAAGCATTTAATCTTGTTACTCAAGATGGTTTTGGGTTTATTGATCCATTGGTGCTCAAAATAAGAGATATCATGCATTGGAATTGGCGTGTTGACTTTCGTTTGATTATGAGAGATGCAAACACGGTGGCAGATACTATGGCAAAGATGTCAATGAAGTTACAACTTTCACATGTGGAGTCTTCTTTCACCTTGTGAAGAATTTAAGAGTAGTCTTAAATGAGACTGTCCCTCTATTTAAGCAATTCTTTATTTTGTTTGTTTTATTTTTCTTTGTTTAGTTTATTTGAGTCACCAAAAAAAAAAATATAAGGATGGAAATAAATTATGACATCCTATTGCCATGCCAAAAGTACCCTATCTATGATGTAGATGCTCTATCTATGATGTATATACCTTCATTAGTTTTTTCCGTGGAAATTATGTGATAATGTGAGGGTGGTTTTGATCCTGTGTATCTCCATTTTCAATAGTGTTGGAACCAAAAAACTTACGTGTCAGAGTATTGGATTTAGTTCTTTTTTCTTCGGAGTAAATTTGTCATGCAGCATATGATTTCTTGGATCTTTAGATAGATGTCTAATACGATAGCAACTAAAATAAGATTGCTATCTTAGATTGTTACATACATGTCTAATAGAATGGTAACTATGTGTATTCTGAATTTTATTGCTGTGAGATAGTTAATACGAAAAAAAAAAAAGAGAAAATATTGACTAATCAGAGAATTTTTTTATTGGGAGGGAAGGGGTATCATAACAAAAACTTAATGAGGGAGCTGCTTTTAGTGTTCTATTGCTGTTTTGTCAACAAAATTATCCAGTCCAAGAATTACATATTACATTAGCAGCTGAAAATTTGTTTCAATGCATTAGAAAATATACTGCTATAAGTCACAATTGACATTGAACTGTAAAATGAAAAGTTTGATGCTATCACTATTTGCTGACGTTGCTGTACTGCTAATACTAAGTTGTCCCCTGTTGCATTCACTAGAAAATGTTGTGTGCAAATTTAGTTTCCGATTTTATCTTTATTACAGATCTCTACCTATTAATAAAACTGAATCTAGAATTTTTCTTGTAATCTAATTTTTACTACACATTTCAACATGCTTTAGCGTGTTAACTACATACTTATGAACTCAATTTTCACTATTTTTAGAATTAATTACTTATATTACTCTTTTGAAACATATTGCAAATATAACACTATTTTTGTATAATAATAATATTTTTTATTTAGTTTTGTGAGATTCTTTATGTTTTATGGATATTTTGACGTCAAAATTGGTTTTTAGAAAAAAGTCTATCTAAACAAGTTTGATTGGAAAGGGATAGTTTAGAGAGTTTAAAATATAAAGAAATTAAAATTTCACAAAGTAAAATATTTAATGATTATTTAAAAACAATGACATATTGATAATATGCTTTAAGATTGGTGAGTGAAGCAGAACGAGCACACTAAATTGGAGAGAATTGAGAGAAGAAATTAAATGGAATTGATGAATAAACTCAATCTAAAGTGAAAGATCTCAAATGAAACTAGCTGATACACGTGGCTTATATAGCAGCAAACTACAACTAACTTAGCCTCTAACTAACTGATCCTACGTGGCAAGTAACAATAACTAACTCTACAACTATCATCTACTTAATTAATCACGCCAACCATGCATGCATGAGCTGAACTTGGCTGCATGAGGTTGCACCATATGCTGTGAGCTTCTCTTAAAACAAAGATACTATGTGCACACCAAAATCCGATAGAGAATATTATCCTCTGCTTCAAGTTACAGCAAGTTTCCCACAACTTCACAAGCATGGTTCACAAATAGTTTGCTACAACCTATGAAACAAGTAAAATTTAAGAGCAGTGGTGTTATAAAGATATGACTCTACACATTCATAATATTTCTGTTAGAAAGGGTAAGAGAGAGCAGTAAAGAAAAGGTTTATGTGTATTCAAGTTGTGTAGAATGATACAATACAGAAAGATATTTATAGGTACTAAAAGAATTGAAATAAGAAAGACGTAATATGGAAAGGTATTTATAGGAAGACCTTCATTTGCAAAAAACTGCATACTTGGGAGGTTAAGAACTGTCAATTCTTGAAGGCCAACAAGAGCATTAACCGGTTCTGGTAGTGAATTAAGCTTGTTGCAATATGACACCCAAAAACGTCTGAGCTTAGGAGTTGGCAATCCAAGTTGAGGAAATGATTCAAGTTCAGGACATTCTATAATGTAGAAACCTTGAAGAAATGTGAGATACTGGGGTGCATCTTCTGAAATTAAAAATGAATTTCAGATTCTTACATTCTATAAAGTAGAGCCACTTGAGCACAGGGAGAGAGCCTAAGGGAAAAATGATTGAAATGAAGGAGAACAAGATCCATAAAATTCAGGACCAACAGTCTTCATTGAGATAATATCAAATATGATGAGTTCTTTAAGATTATGAAGCTGTCCAACAGGTGGTAGTGCAAATGAGGAATTACCTAACCAGTTGGGAAACCAGGTTCCACCATAGAATTAGATGGTTAGTTTGTTCAAGTTTGTTGAAGGCTGCAGGTGCTCCAATACAAGATGTTGGGACTCTTGAGCAGTGCAGCTATCCCATTCTAATGATAGATCTCCAATTTGTTCTTTCTTCTTCATATTGGCTTGTGAAGCATCACAGGTCAACAATGTTTTGTAGCTTTGAAATGCAGAGCTTCCCCTGCAAATTGGGAAATTTTTGCAATTCTCCCACCTTAATCCATTTTGCTGTCTGCTAACAACAAACCCAGATAAAGTTTGGAGATTTTCTAGTCCAGCAATTGAGTTCCACTAATGTCGAGGTGGCGAAGATTCACCAACATTCCTATCTCCTCAGGTGATTCAGTGAGAAACTTACAATCAGACAACAGCAAGCTCTGTAGATTGTAGAGCTTGCAAACCACAGAAGGCAACCTTTTAATGTTAGTGCCAGAAAGATCTAAATGCCGCAAATGTTTTAAAGCTCCAATGGAGTCTTGTAACTCAGAGATATTCTTGTAGTGTGACAAAGATAACACCCGCAACTGTTTTAACTTGGGCAACAAGCCATATATTACCTTGTTTGATAGGTAATAGTCAAATGACCATCCATTCAATGGTAAGGGAAGGAAAACCATCACATTTTTTCACAATTTCTCTTCCAAGTCCTTCTAGGTTGGACCTTTCACTGGAATTATGTGCTCCAAATGCGTGTTCAGCAAGTAAAGACCAGAAATCTTCACTAACAAGAGATGTCAAATGAAAGATAGGAAAGGTTTGCATAGCAGAGTATTCAAGTTATCAGTATTTGTTGTTTTTGAGGTAACCGATTCAAGCACAGTCTTAGTGACCCTGAAAACATCAAACTTCTATGAAACACATGCCCATGCTTTTAAATCAAACTTGTCTTTAACTTCATCATCATTGTATAGGAGTTTAGCAAGGGTTGTTTTCCCAATCCCTCCCATGCCAACAATTGCAATCACTCCTATTTTATTGCTACTAGCACCAACATCTTCTGACACCACATACTCTCTAAGCTTCTTTCTCTCATCATCTCTTCCATAAATGACAGCTTTGTCGACCACAGAACTTGTAGGCATCCCTTGCCAAACACTGTTGGAAACACCTTCTTTCAGTTGAAGGATGTGTATTTGCTGTGCAAAGTGCTCTAGTCTTTCAAATAATCATTTAGAACAGCTTGAACACTCAGCAATGTCATCTTCATCTTTCCAAGAAGTGAAACATTAAGCTTCCTTCTCCTAAAGAAGTTCAATAACTCATTGGAAATGATCTTATCCAACAACACCTGAACAGAAGCAGAGAGTAATGCCCCTCCCACCATAGCAGCAGCCATATTTTCTTTGGTTTAAATAAAACCCTACAGTTACAAGTAAATAACAGTATTAGTTTACAAGGGAACTAGTATGTAAGTAAGGATTAATAGTCAAAATGGCTATAAGAAACTATGGCCTGTTGCAGGAACAATTAAGCAACACTTCAAGAGTTGGACAGGGACTCCTGCTAGGAAGGATGAACGTAATAGGTGGTTGATTGGTTTTTGTACTATCACCTGGAATACTTGGCTGAAAAGGAATGACAGAATATTCAGGAATTGCGGAGGTTATCAATAAGTCAATTAAGAGTTATAAAGAGTGGACTGATTTTGATCTTTCTAGTTGTTGATGGCAATGTCAAAGATAACTACAGTTTAATTTTCTGTTTTATTACTTAGTAAATTTGTACTTTATAACCGCTTTACCTTATTGTGTTGAACTTGTTGTTTAAAAAAAAATGTCAAAATGGTCTCGGAAAGAAGCACACACAAATTTCTCACAAACAAGTTTTTTAGAATTTGATGGATTTACAATTATACTTTAATCCGTTAATGATGATTATTCTTAAGTAATAAGTAACAAGTTAAAACCAATGAATAGGATAAAATGAAGAGCCATGAGGACCAAAATGTGGTTATTGATTCTATCATATGTTATTACCGTCTCTCCCTCTAATTTTGGACCTCACTAATTAAAGAAGAGAGAAAGAGAGAGAAAGCTGAATTCTTACCTTAGAAGTAGAATTTAGTCAGAAACCAAATGATATGATTAGAAGCAATTAGCAGCAGAGCTTCTTTCAACTAAGATTTTTCATTTCCTTCATATCCAGATCCAGCTGCTTCTTCTTTGATGAAAAGTAACTCAAAACCATGGTTCTGAAAACCGGTCATAAAAGCGGTCCGGTTTACTTCTAATAAATGCTGAAGAGAAAACCGTTCAGAAATCGCTGAACCGTCCGAGAACCGGTCGGTTGAATCGAACTGATAACCAGACGGTTCTATAAAAACGACGCCGTTTTGTGATTTAAAAAAAAAAAAAAAAAATCCTAAAACCCCCCCTTCCCCGAATCAAGAATCATTCGTGCACCCCCATTGGCCCCTTCTTAAGCAAAGCAAAGAGAACCCTAGCCCTAGGATCCTTGCCAGTGCCGTCCCCAGGTTCTCGGCGCCTCTACTTCTTCCTCTTCCCCCTGTCTGGAACCCAGGTAGCTCGGCTCGTCATCCCCATCTTCCTTGGCTTCTCTGTTTTCGCCCCTTTGAAGCAAAGCAAAGAGAACCCTAGCCCTAGGATCCTTGCCGCCGCCGTCCACAGGTTCTCGGCGCCTCCACTTCTTCCTCTTCCCCCTGTCCGGAACCAGGTAGCTCGACTCGTCATCCCCATCTTCCCTGTCTTCTCTGTTCGTGGCTTGGAGCAGCTCACCGTTGGGTCGCCGCTTGCCGTCGCCTCGCCTATCGTCGTCGTCTCGCCGGTTGCCATCCGTGTCTCCGTCGAAGGTTAGTGATGGATCTGTTTAATTTTGCTTCTGGTTACTGATGGCTCTGTTAGTCTTTTTAATTTTGCTTCGCATCCGCTCCTTCCTTTTAGTTTTGCCATGGTTAGTGGTTACTCATGAGTGATGAGTGATGGCTCTGTTTAATTTTGCTTCGATCTGCTCCTTCCTTTTAATTTTGCTCTGTTTACTGATGAGTGATGACTCTGTTTAATTTCTGAATGCTTGGTTCTTCTTGTTCTTTTTAATTTCTGGAATTTTCGTTCAATTTTTTGTGTAATGTTTTGTAATGTTTTATAATGTTGCTGTTTTGTAATTGCTGGTTGCTGGGTGCAGGTTTAGTGTCATCACTGTTTTGGAATGTTTATGTACTAATGTTTGTTGCTATTTTGTCATTGCTGGTTGCTGGTTGGAGGTTTAGTGTGATTATTGGTTAATGTTTTGTAATGTTTGTTGCTGAATGCTGATTGTTGGGTTCAGATATGGTCTTGTTGCTGAATGCTGTTTGTGCTGAATGCTAAATGTTTGTTGCTAAATGCTGCTGCTGTTTTTAATTTCGTGAATGATTTATTAATTTCATTGTTCTTAACTTCTATTCTTGTTAAAAAATTTGCAATTGGTGATCTTTTGATTTATTATATGCCTCATGTTTTTAGTTTCACTCTGCTTCTAGGCTTTGAAATCAGTTTATGATAACTGTGATGCAATTATTTAGTTGGATAATTGATGTAATTATTGAGTTCAAGAGATTGAGTTTTTCTGTTCTCATTATTAGGAAGACATGGATAGCTTAGAATTTTCTATTTCTGTTCTCAATATACTAATATGTATTATTATTATTATTATCATCTGATGCATAATTCTGATTATTGAAAATACAAAAAGATATTTATTAGCTCTACCATAAACAACTTAGAAAACGAAATTACTTTCACACCCCTATATATTAATAAAATCCCAAAAATGTGTGCGGGATCACAAATTTTTTGTTTTCAGAAACGACGTTAATAATCTCCACTAACCACAACAATAACAGGACACGTGTCATCTCTTCATTCCCTGGTCAATCTTAAAACCTAGCCACCAGAGACACAATTGCATTGAGGGAATGCACATGGAGCCTCAACACCCAACAGCGGCGGTCCTCTTGTGTGAAGTGGTGGTGATGGAGATCCTCTCTTGGGTTCCTGCAAAGCCTCTCACGCGCCTCAAGCTTGTCTGCAAGTCATGGAACTCTATCATCTCCGACCCTCACTTCGTCAAACTTCACCTTCACCGATCACCAAAAAATGCCATCCTCCTCTTTACGCGAACACAACGGCTCACCCTCGACGAAAAAGCAAAAAGGGGCTTAGTGTTTAGTAGCGTTGAATCTTTCATCCAAAATCCATCATCCACTCTTGATGCTCAAGAGAATCGCTACCCTCTACACGTACAAGACTGGGTTTTGGGTTCATGCAACGGGTTGGTTTGTGTGGCCCATATTCTTGACCACCCCAAGAACGATATTTGCGATATCTGGTTGCGTTTATTGAACCCTCTCACAGGGTTTATTTCAGAGAACTCGCCGTGCTTACGTGTCAATATGCATAATGCTTTTGGGTTTGGGTATGATGAGTCAAGTGACAGTTACAAGGTACTGGCTATCATTTGGGATTCTTCTGGAACAGTAAATACGCAAGTTTATAGCTTTGGTGGCAGTTCATGGAAGAGGATCAACAGTTTTCCTGCTTTTCCGTTTTCTTCTGAAGATAATGGCTACTTCATCGGTGGCACTCTTAATTGGCTAGCTCTCCGTAACCCGCATGGAGCTGATTATGATTGGGATGCTGTTACACTTGATATGTTAATGCTTGTTTCTTTTGACCTGAAATCGGATACAAGTAAACAGATTCTGCTTCCAAAGGGTATCGATGAGATCCCCCGTGAAGAGCCAACTCTGGGAGTTTGGGGAAATAGCCTGTATCTTCTTCATGATTACAAGAACACTCATTTTATTGCATGGCAAATGAAGGAGTTTGGAGATGAAAATTCTTGGACTAAATTGCTAAAGATTAGTTTTCACCATCTCGGTGTTGAAATGCTATTTCCAGGATTTATATTTGAGAATGGAAATGTCTTCATGTTGAGAGGCAGGCAGCGTTCTGAGGAAGTTTTTTATGACCGAAGAGATAATAGTGTTAAACGCGTTAATATCTTGTCCAACACTCATTACCTCAATGCATTTGATTATGTTGAGAGCTTGGTTCAGCCTTGTTAAAATTTGGTTCCTATTCAAAGTTTTGCTTCTGCAGCTTTTTGTTCTGTCAGTAAAGTTCAGGTCATTGTGATTATTTTAGGTGTTTCCTTACTTTGGCTACTTCTTGTTGGATCCAAATTTGTAGATGGATCACTTTTATTTTGGCTGCAAACTTTATATACACAGGTGCATAAAATTCTAACATCCTTATCATGACTACTTGTTGCATAAGTTTATTAATTGTTAGATGAAGTTTAAAGACAAATGAAACTGTGTTGATTTTTTCATTAGTAAGAATCTAGAACATGATTTTCTTGACTGAAGAATGATTTTGGCGACCATCCCATTGTAAAAGTAATGAAATTTTCATTTTATTTAGTTATTGGTTACTTTATCTTTTCATGACATATGTTTTGTATGGTGAACAAGTTTGATGGCAAGCTGAAATCTTATTTATAGTAGTCATGGGATTGGATTGTACTAATAGGAATGAATAATGTAAGGATGGAAATAAATTATGACATCCTATTGCCCTGCCAAAAGTACCCTCACTGCGCCCTATCTATGATGTAGATCCTCTATTTATGATGTATATACCTTCGTTAGTTTTTTCCGTGGAAATTATGTGACTATGTGAAGGTGGTTTTGATCCTGTGTATCTCCATTTCCAATAGTGTTAATAGGATAGAATATTGTTTTTAGTTCTTTTTTTATTCGGAGTAAATTTGTCATGCAGCATATGATTTCTTGGATCTTTAGATACATGTCTAATAGGATAGCAACTAAAATAAGATTGCTTTCTTAGATTGTTACATACAACTCTAATAGGATGGTAACTGTGTATTCTGAATTTTGTTGCTGTGAGATAGTTAATACGATGAAAAGATGATGAAATATTGACTAATGAGAGAATTTTTTGGAAAAGTTAGATGTACTTAAGATCTTAAAATGATGTTGTAGAGGGATGGTTGGGAGGGGAGGGGTATCATAACAAAAACTTAATGAGGGAGCTGCTTTTAGTGTTCTATTGCTGTTTCGTCAACAAAATTATCAAGTCCAAGAATTACATATCACATTAGCAGCTGAAAATTTGTTTCAATGCGCTAGAAAATATATTGCTAAAAGTCACAATTGACATTGAACTGTAAAATGATAAGTTTGATTCATTATGTCACAATAAGTTTCAACAAATTTGGATCAATATTTATTTATTAAAATCTTTTTTTTAAATCCTTCTTTCTCTCTCTTTGTTTAAACTTTATTCCAACAAATTTGGATCAATATTTATTTATTGATATCTTGCAAAACTTTCATTGTGGAAGAAGTGAAGGGAAAAATAAGTGCGTATATGCAAGTTACTAAATTACGGACTTAGTTGTCAATGGAAATATAAACAACAATTTCTATCTGCAGGGTCTGGAAAATGTGACACCAATGATTACAAAGATAGACCAGAAGAGTGCAATAGAGCTTGAATCATATGGCTTGGGTACAAGAATGGTAATTCCTACTAGTAGTAGTTATAGTGATTAGATCTTAGCATGTTGCAACCGAAATGTTGAGAACTTTAGATGATACAACATGTGTAGCATGTTATTGCAAGCATAGGAATGTAAGCAGTGAAGATTAAGAACCAAAATTTTATAGAACTAGAAGCAGTTATTAGGTGATATATATGTGTGGTAATTCCTTTGCCAATGTTATTAGTTCCTTTAAAATATTTACTTGTTTTAATGATTTCCATGGGTGCTATCATATCTTATGGTCAACTAGACATTTTATGACAATATCTTGTTATATTGAAGTCCAAGAGCAATATTTTCAATCTTAGTAATGATGTTCTGTATGACGAGATATCCAGTGTCGTGTGTGCAAAAGATTATGGTTAATCCTTGGTTCTGGCTTGCAATTAAGTTGCTTGTCAACGGTTGACTTCTATGAATTCTTCTGAAATCATGCAAGTGGTTTTAAACCCCTGCATTTCATTTATGGATACAGAAGATCAGGGTGCCGTAAATATTTTTGGTGTTCCCTTAGTTTGACTAACTGTTGTTCCTGTTTATTCATCATGCTAATTTTGGTTCTAAATATGTTGTTGGGTGAATTTATTTTGAATTTATTCAAGATAATGTCATGAAAAAGTGAGCTAGTATTTGCAAATTATAATATAATGAAGTTAGTTGTAAGTTAGGATATTGACACTGAATCTGTTTTTGATGTGAATTGCAATATTAACACCCAATATGTTTATCTGTTTAGGGTTTATTGCATTATTTTGGTAGATAGTAGAGTATGATTTAACTTTTTAAAATTTCAACCCTGTTAAAATTCAATTTATGCTTCTGCAGTTTTTTGTTCTTTAAGTTATTTTAAATGCTTGCCATTTCATGTAGGCGTAGGAAAAAGTTCAGGTCATTGTGATTATTTTGGGTGTTTCCTTAATTTGGCTACTTCTTATTGTTGGATCACAGATTAGTGAGATTACTTCAATTTTGGGTGTTTCCTCATTTTGTTCTGTAATGTTTGAAGTAATCTTATTTATTAATTTGCACGCAGATCACTTTAATTATGGGTAAAATTTTTTATATACACTAGTGGAAATGATCTTATATGAAGTAGAGAAGCAGAGAGTAATGCCCCTCCCACAATAGCAACAGCCATATTTTTTTGGTTTAAATAAGGCCCTACAGTTACCAGTAAATAACAGTATTAGTTTACTAGAGAAGTAGTGTGTAAGTAAGGATTACTAGCACACCAATTTCTCACAAACAAGTTTCTTAGTATTTGATGGATTAACAATTATACATTAATCGATTAATGATGATTATTCTTAAGTAATTAGTAACAAGTTAGAACAAAAGAATAAGATAAAATAGAGAGCCATGAGGATCAAAATGTGGTTTATTGATTCTATCAGCAGATGTTATTACAGTCTCTCTCTCTAATTTTGGACCTCACTAATTAAAGAAGAGAGAAAGAGAGAGAGAGAGCTGAATTCTTACCTTAGAAGTAGAATTTAGTTAGAAATCAAATGATATGATTAGAAGCAATTAGCAGCAGAGCTTCTCTCAACTAAGATACTTCGTTTCCTTCATATCTAGATCTAGCTGCTGCTTCTTTAATGAGAAGTAACTCAAAAATCAAAGTCAAAGTAAATGTCAACCTTAACAATGCTTCTTTAATGAGAAGTAACTCAAAAATCAAAGTCAAAGTAAATGTCAACCTTAACAAAAAAAAAATCAATAAACTAATCTGTACTAATATTATTATTATCAAAATTAATTGATGCATAATTCTAATTATTGAAAATACAAAAAGATATTTATTTCAACAAATTAAAAGAAATGACACTCCTTTTTTTGAGAAATGTCAAAAAACTTCCCTTTTGCTCAATTTACAAAACCTACACATTTCTCTCATAAAATAAAAAATAAGGTACACTCTAATGCATCTTACAAAACTATCCTTAAATAGAAATGATATATATGCAGATTAAAAATAATTCTTTTGTTGATTTAAATTATAAATGTAAAATATTTATGTTATTAATATAAATAATTCCAATTTATTTGTAATATTTCAATTAATTTACATTTTCTATTCAAACTTTTTACTTAAAATATTTTATTAACAAAGTTTTTTTATTTTTTAATAAAGGATAAATATTTCATTATATATCATGGACTCAGAGGTCTCTTTCTAAAATAAATTAATTAAGGTACATGTTCTTAACTATAGAAAATGTTGAACTCATGGTTCTCTTTGGTAGTGCAGTGCAGGAAAAAATTTCAAAAATGTCACTTTTAAGGATTGAACGAACTTATCAATCCAACGTTTCTTATGGTTATGTATTTCTAACTTAATTTATTTTGGATAAAAAAATCTTTCCCCACATTCTAGAATGCAGTACATGGGTTGGTAAATTATCATGAAATTAAAAATGGGCAATCGAGTTATAAAATCTATTTTTAGTGTATATCTACCCAACTGACCAACCACCAACAATAATAATAATAATGTATTTATAATTCATAATTGATCATTGAATCTTATTCATAATAAAAACTTCAAATTCAAATACTATTCAACTATGGTAAGTGCAATAGTCACAACAGAAATCCAATCCAACTCTTTTGACATTAGAGTAGATATACAATTCGCGTATTTATATATGTCTTAATTTCATAGTGCAGTATTCAATACAGTTCAACAATACAAGATATAATTAATTTAATGTCTTTGACACGATATATGTGTCAGGAATTACACCTTAATTTGTTAGGACTTTGCAAGATACAAAAAGGATAAAGGAGTCTAAGAAGATTTTGACTTTAAATTAAGTAGATAAGTAATGTATTTTTATCAATTTATTACGTAATCGTGATATTTATATACATATGTTAATTATTGTGATATATTTATTTATAAAAAATTGTTATGTAAATAATAATTTTTAGAGCGAAACTTCACTTATTTTAATAAGATTTATGATAAATAAAGAATAATTAATAAAAATTTAAAATATAATAAATATTTTACTATTCAAAATTACTATATGTTAATTATTGTGATATATTTATTTATAAAAAATTGTTATGTAAATAATAATTTTTAGAGCGAAACTTCACCTATTTTAATAAGATTTATGATAAATAAAGAATAATTAATAAAAATTTAAAATATAATAAATATTTTACTATTCAAAATTACATCATTTCTATACTCATGTGGTAGTAAGTAATGGAATATGCATTACTGTACATAACAGAATACATAAACAATTTTATTTCGTTTTGTACTATATATTAACAGAAAGACATTTATGCCAATGAGTTATAACTCAAATAGCATAGTCTCCCCATACTCATCTAAGAGATCGCGGATTTGAATTTTTTTTTTATCTTTGGTATATATAAAAAAAAAAGACATTTATATCCACTATTTATTATCCTAAAGAATCTAATTGATATTTTTTTAAAAAAATTGATTAATCCGAGATCAAAATTCTTGAAGATTTAATTGTTGTTTTATTCTAGATATTTCCTAATTCCACCCGTTTAAAATTTGATCCTATTCAAGTTGAAAAATGCAAATTTGTCAAATGCAAGGTATATAATTCATGTGGGAGGGTGGGTAATAATGATCTCTTTAGCAACAAGGGTGGGTGATAAGTAAACAAGTATATTATCATAATCTCATTGTTCATAAATTCATTAAAATGTGTTATTTAAATTTAATTAAAAAATTAATTTTTTTTCGATTATTATTCACTAACTTTTTAAAATGACTTCTATATTATAACTTTTAAATTTTAAATCTTAAATTTTAATTCTAAATTTTAGATTCTCTAAAAAAGAAAGATTGAAAAAATAATTTTGTAAAATATTCAAATGCATCTACTACAAAAATACCCAAACCAAAGTATCATGGAGTATTATTGTGATATATTTTAGTTTAGGAGACTGAGTATAGAAATTAGAAACTTTGGTGGATCAATCTATGTGACCACTTTAATCATCACCAGAAAAAGTTAGCATTATTCCTAAAAATCCTTAGCAAACAAATGAAAAAGGAGAACTATAGAACACACAAAACGGTAACTTAACCGCTATCTTATCAGAAAAGAGAAAATAAAAAAGCATTCTCTTGCATCTTTATTCTTCTTTAGCTAAGGTGCTTGTTTTCCTTTAATTTCAACGGTAAATTTATTTAGAACTTGAATGACCCAATTATCTTATTAGATTTTTTTTTCATAGGCTTGTGTTTTAATTTAGTTTCATAAAGTTTCAACGGTTATTTGCCAGAATTTGAATGGCCACGGTTTTAATTAT
>NC_029794.2:135195390-135206738 GCF_000816755.2 Arachis ipaensis
ATAAGTTTAAAAGTATGAAAGAAATATTTTTATCGAATTCTTTTACATAGAAATATGATTAAAAAGAGAAGGTTTAATTATGCGGATATATCCGATATTCGATATTCGATCCGATCCGCACGGATCGAATCGGATCGGATCCGACACTAAAAAGTGCGGATATCATATCCGATCCGATGAAAATTGTGCGGATCAGATCGAATTTTCGGCTATATCCGATTCGATCCGATCCGCGGACACCGCTAAGTGAATTACAGAGGTATATAAAAGATTAACAGTCTTTCTTCTTGTTGATTGAATACCAATTGAGAAAATTATGAACAAACATCGAAAGAAGAGTAGATTTGGATGAATTTGCAACATTGACCTACTTTAATCATTTTACATGTTTCTTAATTATTATTTTTTTACTAGGAAGAAAGACTTTTATTCGGCAAGATAATCATACAATCATTGACAGCTAGAAGAGCCACCTACACGCCACAAAATTTTGACATTTAATTTAGAATCTATAAACAATTTAGAGAAGGAATTAAGTCACCGTGTGATCTATGATAAATACGGTGATTATTTAAAAAAAAAATATCTATATAAAAAAGTCAACGTATATAGAACAATATATAAGGATTTTTTTTATATGAGATAATCTATGAAGTATAAACATTGAAGATCATATCATTATATTGCTCTATGACTATCAATAACATAATATCTTAACTCAATCATTTTATCATTTGTTACCCTTAAAAAATAGGTTCTTTTTTTATATAGAGGTAAAAGTAGTGATATATCTTAATATCGTAAATTTTGGTATTTTTTAAAATTGTAGAAGGTATATAAATTAAAGAGTCCGATTTTTGTATCTCAATTTTTTTATTTTTTTAACACAAATCAAACGGTCCGATTTGTGTACCTCTACAAATCAGACAATCTGATCTCTGTACATCTAACAAATCTGGACGATCCAACTTCTACTTCTCTAATTAGACGGCTTGTGTTTCACATTTAAAAATAACAATCTAACAGTTTACATTTCGAAAAAACCTCATTGCCACTCAAACATCAAAAACAAAAAGTATATATATCCAACAGTTTGTTACCTAGATGGAAGCTTCAAATTATTTCAAACCAAAAGCACATTAAAAAACTCATCATTGCACCAAAATCTAAATCTCCCTTTTTCCACTTTCACCTTTTGGTTACTTTTTTTCCTTGTCCATTGTCATCATGCTCATTCTCTGGTTCATTCTCATCAACTCTTAGTTTCTTACGCTGTTACCCACCCATATATATACGTTTGAACTTCAAATACGATTGCGAATTGATTCATCAAACACAAATAATAAATAAAAGCAGTTGAAATGGAAGTTGCCATAGCAGTTCCTATTCACTCTATGGACTTCAATTTCCACAGTAACTGCTCCTCCCCTTTCTTCACAGCACCTTCAACCCCGCAACAACAACAACAACAAAATGATTTCGATTTCGAATTCGAATTCAGCGGCCAACTCCAAAGACCTTCCCTCTCCGCCGCCGACGAGCTCTTCGACCGCGGCATGATCCGCCCTCTTAACACCGCATCTTCCATTGATCCACCACCGATACCAAAAGTAGCAACACATGAAAGGTTAAGAGAAGAAAAACCGCAATCGCAATCGCAATCGCAACCGCAACCGCAACCGCAGCAACAAAAACAGAGTGATGATAGCAAAAAAGAGAAGAAAGGCCTTTCATCCTTATTCTCCGAAACTGCGATATCTTCGTTCTTGTCATCGATTTGGTTCAGAAAACGATACCGAAAATGGAGGATAAAGGATATTCTACTGTTTCGCAGTGCATCAGAGGGAAGATATAAGGACAACGATGCGTTCAGAAAGTACGTGGTTCTGTCCAAAACGAAGCCGCATTACGACGAAGATGACGACGTCGGGAACTTGAGCTTCCGATCCACAGCGACGACGGCGACGGCGGAGGAGAATTCCGGTTCGGTGTCGAAACGGAGAGTTTCCGCTCACGAGTTGCATTACACGGTGAACCGGGCTGCCTCTGAGGAATTGAAGAAGAAAACAATGCTGCCTTACAAGCACGGTTTGTTAGGGTGCTTGAGCTTCAATGCAACTTCTGATTTACATCTCATTAGCTCAAGAGTTATGTCAATGGAACGTTCATGAATCATGAAAGGTTAATCTTCAGTTTGAACATCGACGGATCTGAACTTCATTCAAGAGTCTACTGCGAGGAATAGACAGAGTTAATACTCGACCAATCCAAGTTGGTTTGAAATTAGCTAGGTTAGTAGATTGGTGCATATATGTCATTAATTTCATTCATGTTGTTTCCGTTTCATCCACAAGGTGATTGAAAAATGGATGAGAAGGAGCGTTTCAATTTACACACAAGAATAGACAATATAGATTTACATTTACTACACAAGGTTATTATTAGTACACTGTATGTGGTAATGGTTGCTTTCAGTTTTTGGTATATTGTGTTTATTCAACGAAAATCTATTTCGACTTTAGCGTGATCATGAGATTGTCAAATACAATTAGAAGGTTGTATTAGCTTAATACGTCATGTTTGCAGAACAACTTGCATGTATTTTATGCTCCACTGGCATGTGCTTATGAAACTTATTTTGTTGAAAATTAAAAGCGTTATTTGTCAACCTAAATGAAGTATGATTAACAGAATAAAGAAATAGTTTAATTTTGATCCAGTAATTTACACTATCATATTATCAGATACTTAGTTCATGTGGTATTTATTGGATAAAAAATACAAGTGTTTTACCGAGACTACAAATGCAACAAAAAAGAAAAACGCCATATTTAAGTAAAATATTTTGGTTGATTTATTTTAATTTCATTTTCTAGAATTTGGAATTGACTTCAATTTTCTGAAATAACTCTTAAACGTTAGAAAAGAACTCCAGCATCCTTGAACAGGAAATCACAATATTCAACTAATAACATTTGCAAATTTGTAGCACAGCTCACTACTCTCTGAATAAGAATAATGAATGTCAATTCAACACTTAAAAAATCACTACCATTCATTAGCAATGCCATACAAGACTGCAACCCTGCTAGAATCCCCTGAACTTGTACCAGAGATTTCAGTGACATCCGGCAATAATGCTGTGCCCGGCTACTAGGATTCAGTCCGTTTCCTCAAGTCGTCGCATTTCTTCAAAATCTTGGCAGTTTTGAACTTCTACATCCTACTGGAGATTCCAGCATGCAGATTATCAATGTCTGCTGTTGTAATTTCATGCAAATCATTGTCAATTAGTCTAACTTTTGCATTTAGCTTTATCTATTGCTTTAATCATTAACAGCACTCAAATCTAAATCGTAAATACTATATAGTCTTACATGAACTTACATGTCCAGAGATAGTTTCTCAATTTAAGCAGCACTCCCACACCGTTTATATCTTTCATAAAAAGTAACTCCTCGAACTTGAAATCTAAAGGAAATTAAAAAAAAATTGTCATATTTGGTATTATGGAAATACTATGAAAGAATAGGAATGGCAATGGAAATAAAATGGATTCATCATTCCTATTGCATCCTATTGTTATTGTAGACATACCTGTCGTTAGGAATTTAGAAAGCAGATCAATATGGGAGACAAATTGAAATCTCATTCTTGACAAGAACCCGTCCCTGCATTCCAAGTCCTCAAGCACAATCATGCTAGATATTTAGCATGAAGGGGTGGTTCAAACTTCAATGCAACAAGTTCAACACAACGAAAAATATTATGTAGTTGCTGGAGAATATGTGAACTTCCCACCATCAGGTAGCAGGCCATCCTTGGCCATGTCAACTAGGACATTTATTGCAGCATCCATGTTACCTTCTTTGAAGTTAATTTCAAGAAGTACTTTCGCTACCTCGGCTTCACTGAGCCTGCAGCTCCTCAATATGTTTTGCATTACCTGACTCACCTCATCATTCATCCCTTTTCCAGATAGAGCTTTAACTAGAGCAATCACCGTTACAGTATGAGAAACAAAACCATGACGCACCATCTCCTTGTACAAATTGTACGCCTTATGAACATTTCCACCTCTAGAATGTCCATGTATCAATAAATTATAAACTGCTTCATTGGGCTTATAATTCTTCTCAAGCATTGTCTCAACAACTTGATCTGCTTCCTTCATTAAACCCTTCATGCAGAATCCTTTGACAAGAGCAACCACACTCTTAAATTCATTATTACTGCAGTTTTTTATCAGAGTATCGTATGTTACATCATTTGGTATAGATCCATCAGAAAACAACTTCAGAAGAAGCTTTTTTGCTTCTCTTGTCCTAGCTTTTTTATTAAGTCCATTAATAAGAACACTATACGTAACTACATCAGGCAGAAACCCCTTCTTTATCATTTCATCATGCAAATGGAGAGCCTTACCTAGTTCCCCTTCCACACAATAAGCATTTATCAAACTAGTGTAGGTACATTCATCGGGTGGAAGACCCCTGTTCATCATTTCTTGGAAGAGATCAAACGCTTCACCCAATTTCCTCTGCTGAGAGAGACCTTGAATAAGCGACGAATATGTGACAGCATCAGGCAGCACACCCTTTTCAACCATCTCAAGCTTCAACTTGAATGCCTTTCCCAACTCTAGAATTCGGCAGAATCCAGATATAACTGTGCTATAACTCACAACATCTGGGGACAACCCCCTCTCAACCATACCCCTTAACACTCCCATGGCTTCTTCCATTCTCTCCAAAACACAATATCCATGGACAAGTGCATTGTAGGTTATAATTGACGGCCAAAATCCACTAACAATCATTTCACTCAAAACCTTATAAGCCTCGTTCAACAACCCCTGCTGGCAGAAGCCATCAATTATAGTTGTATACGTCCTCTCATTTGGGCTCAGCCCTCTAACTCGCATCTGATTCAAAAACTCCATCGCACGGCCTAAATTCTTAGCCTTGCACATACTATTGATCAATGTGGTGTAAGTAACAACATTTGGAGACAGTCCCTTCCTTGCCATCTCGGCATGAAGAACAAGTGCCTGGTGGAAATTCCCTTCTTTACAGTATCCATTAACAAGCGTATTATAAGTCACCTCATCTGGTGCCAAGCCTCTCCTCTCCATCTCCGAAAGCAATTCCCTCGTCTCACTCATCCTCCCCTCACGACACAATCCGTTCATAACAGCATTATATGAAACCAGATTGGCTTCCACGCCCTTCCTTGACATCCCCCTCAACAACTCGAAAGCCTCCCCCACCCTCCTCGCCTTACAACATCCATCTATCAGAGTGTTAAAAGTAACCACATTTGGCAAACACCCACTCCTCTCCATCTCACGCATTACACCAAACCCTTCCTCTAACCTCCCTTCAACAATAAACCCCCTAATCAAAACATTATAAGTATATATATTTGGCGACACACCATTTTGATTCATATCCCTCAACACATACTCTGCATCGCTAACAGACAGCTTAAACCTCATAATAGCATCAAGCACTGTGTTGTACGCTAGCACACTAGGCATAAACCCATGATCTTTTGCCAAATGAATAATGTTCATTGCCTTGTGAGTTAAATTAAGACGAGAGTAAGACTTAACAAGCAAGTCAAAGACCGCAGAGCTGGAGTTGCAGGAGTGATAGGAGTCCCTGAGCTGGTGGAAAACGAGGGATCCCGTGGGGTCGTTTGGGGAAGTGGATAAAATGACTTCCTCAGCAAGGGATTGGGCATGGTTGAAGAGCTTGAACCGGGTGAGAAGATGAAGAGCAAGACACTTGCAAGGGAGGGTAAGGAAAGGGTGGGGACGAGCCCATTGGAGGAACTTGAGGAGGAGGGTGTGGGGCTTGTGGTGTTGGAGAGTGAGGAGGGCATAGGAGGCAGCATTGGGAGTGAAGTGAGGGGAGAGTGTGGGGAGGCAATGGGGATGACGTTTGAGGTACGTGATGGCCCTGTCGCCTATCAGGGTGTCTGAGGATGAGAAAGGGTTCTGGCTTTTAGGTTTGGGAGAGTCCATTGTGGGTTTTGGATGGTCCATGGGAGCACCGGTGACAGGGTTGGCAAGATGTTAATGCTGCCTGAAAAGAGGATAAAAGAATATGTTTTACTCAGAAATCCATACTCAATCACCCTCTACTCTTCAAAAGTCATACAAATATAAATATCTAACTAGAACTAACACAATTCTCTCTCAAACTAGACTTCAGAGAACCAAATCAGCAAAACTTAGGGGTTGAGAAAGGTTCAGAAAATTGAAGTACCAAAAATCAGAGTATAGGCAACCTCTTAACAGCATCCAATAATTCACACTTCATTATATACTACACATTTACCATGATAGAAAACTAACCTAACAGTTTGGCATAATCATCGTACAAAAATTCAGTAACTACAATTTAAAGCTTAATCCACAAATCATGTATATTGTACTAATTACTTACCATTACTCAATAAATACAATTACAGACACCGGCAACATCTACCAAAGACTGTAAATAAATAACTGAATCAGTATCAATGAGTTTTTTTTTTTTTTTTTTACCTTTTTAGGCTTCTTCTCTTCGCTCTGTTTGTTCCATCAATTACACCACCAGCACACTCGTATACGTCGGCGACAACCGAATCAGAACCGGCGACTTCGGGGATCTCAAGGTGCGGCAACAATAGACGTCGTGCGGCAGTGCACGGCGGATCACGACCGGTGGCAGCTTAGGCAGTTATGGTTCCATTTGGAGGGAAGATGGGAGCAAGGAGCTGGCTTCTCCTGGATCAACTCAACGCGGTTCGATACTGTTGGGCCCAACATGCACTTGGATCATGGTTCTAATTCCATTTAATGGCCCATTTGAATTTTTTTTTTTACCAAAATAAGGAGACTCGAATCTTCGACCTCTTAGCTAAGTATGGGGAGACTATAGTCACTATACCATTTGAATTATAACTCATTGGCTTTCATTATTTTCTTTACTCGACAACCCTATTTAGAAATAAATTTAATTTTAATACACAGTTAATATAAAAAAGTTTATCCAATCACATTTAGTTTTATAGATAAGAATTTACAAGATAGACATAAAAATAGTTATTTTTACTAATATAATAATATATAATTGAATTTATATGTAAAGCTATTACCTATTTTTTTTAGAATTTACACACATAAATTATTAAAATATATTTGTTGAAAAAAAATTTAATATTTAATTATTTATACTAATCAAATAATACTAAAATTATTAAAAACGGCTTAACTCCAAGAATTTCTCTGATAAGAATATAGAAGATAATTAGTGTAATTTTTTTCAACAATTCTCTTCATCATAAATGCTGTAACAAAAAATTGTTAATTCTAAGAGTTAAACCTTTGACTTTTCAATTCTAATGTAATATACTTATGATCTTAGATAGGCTCAATTTTTATTTTTATTATTATTATTATTATTATTATAAAAAAGTCAATTAGTAGGCAGTGGCCATTAATATAGTAGTTCTTGTAAAGAACAAAACAATTAGCTATAATTAGAGATAAAATCCCTCAATCATATTCATAACAATAGCAATACATGGTGATGCTAGCACGCAACAATTTTATAATGTTTGCAACGTGCCGCAAATATATGATTACAAATGAAGGTTGACAAAAAAAAAGGGTGCTCTTAATATTCACGTTTGAGACTAAATATCAGCTTCATTAGCTCTCCAAAGCTGTCAAAGTTAGTCTTACTTTTATGCTTCACCACAAGCTGTGACTGTGAGCATTATAACTGCATTGGGAAGAGGAAGTTTCTTCCATATGGCAAAGTTTATCTGCTCATTTCTTTCTTTAGCTTCTAAGGAGGAATGAAAGTTAATTCCTTAAATTTGATACAACTTTTTTGCTCTTATCTGCCAATGAAATGAAAACCTTAACAAGCTCCTCCTTAATCATGAATAGAACAGAAGCTGCAAAAACACTCTGTACTATCTTTGTGCTCATCCCTTTATAAAAACCAGGCAATCCTTCATAACGGATCATTTTCAGTATTGCATCAAAGGTACCTGCATTTGTAACATTAGAAAAGGTCAAAAGAAAAAAATTGAAAGGTTAAAGTGGTATTGTGGAAAATAACATTATATAAAACAACAATGTAAAAAGTCCAAAGGAAGAGTTGATATTCATGGAATCTATCTAAAGCAAACCTGAGTATCTTAATGAGTTACTAGCACCAATCTCCTGTTTTGCTTGAAGCCTTGACTGCAATATGAAGTTATAAGACTCATTAGGCATATACAAGAGAACTAGATCTGCAAAATAGTCACTTCATATATATATATATATATATGGTTTTACCTTGACAACCAGTAAGGGATATGTTGAAACGGTTGCTCCAAGTTTTGCTAATGCTCCAAGGAGAAAGACCTTGAGAGATGAATGTATGTGTTTAGAAATAAAGAAGAGTCAAATTGAATTTCAACAAATATCACAGAGATCAATGTAATTTTCCATCAAACAAATTAAAAGGGGTTTCTAACTGTGCTCTATACCTCCAATGCAGTTACATTACCCTGCTTCTTAGACGATCGCGCCCTTAGACGCTTTAATGAGCTCTCATAAATCATAAACTGTATTGATGGATTGCAGACCTGTAATTCAAATTCCAACTCTTAAAAAGGATTATATGTCTAAATCTTCTTCATGAACTTAACACATCAATGTAACAGATTATGAGGCTAACCATAATAAGTGCAGGGATGACACCCTTCCAAAATCCAACAATACCAGCTTCGCTATACACTTCATTAGCCTTTCATCCAAAACAAAATCAGCATTATCAAAAGAGAAAACATCTCATGTGACCAGAAATATGACAACTCTAAAATAGCATATACTTTTCTTTCAATACTACAATGACAAATCTAAAATTGAAGTATGTCCTGAATCATTCCCTGACCAATGTGACAACATAAGTGATAATCAAAAGTATAATGTGCAAGAAGAATCCAGAGACTAACTGCATGTATAGTTCCATATGGCCGCGGTTTCTTAGAATCAAGTTCAGCCAATTTCTCTCGTAATATTGAGCCTGCTAAGCTGCTTTCAGAAGCTGCCATCCTCAAGGCCTCTTTCTTTTCCTCCATGATTTTTCTTTCTGCTTGAGTATGTGTCTAGAATCAAACAATAAGTAAATGTCACATCGAAATTGGACCCAAAACATGGTTGCATTGTTTATATAATGCATCATGGAAATTGGACAATGACCATTATTAAGAATTCTAAGTCACCCTATACCACATAACCTAGGAATGCCAATCTTAGATTATAAATCTTAATATGAAAAGCAATCATAATGACATACAAACTCAAAATTGTAGTAAAATATACAGTATTGAATGCGTGGCGCCTACCTGCATACGAGTCACAAGAACCCATATTGGGTTTGTTAGCAGCACATTCAAGGACCTGCAAAATGAGACAATTACAGCAATATAAATAACAATACAAATCAAAGAATCAAAATGAGAGAAAAGTAGAGATAGTATTGTTCACCCAGCAATAGCAGCAACAACAAGCCAACCAAACATTCCAACAGTACCATCTCCATGGCCTTTAAGTTTTCTAGCAGCTGCAATAGCCACTGCCTTGTTCTTGAAAATCTGATAGAAATAATAGTATATTCCCTGACACCATTTGAAATAGCATAATTCAGATGAAACCCTAACAATAACAACACAAAATACACAATCATCATATCACAGAACTAAACCTTGAATAACATTGAAATTGATAACCTGTGAAGCAGCAGTTCCAAGCAGAGAAGGCTTAAGGCCACTGTAGAGTCCACCCCAGCCCTCACTTCCAATTACCTGACCAAAAAAAAAACACAAATTTTATAATCAAATTAAAACATTATTCCAATCAGTGCAAAATAAAAGTCAACAAAATAAAAATAGGACAAAAAAAAAAAAAAAAATCATAAATTTTATAAACAAATTAAAACATGATCCGAAATAGGGAAAATAAAAGAGAACAACATAAAAAGAGGAGAATTAAATTAAATTAAATTAACACATGAAGGATCTGAAGAAGAGTGCCAGGAGCAGAAGTAGTGGTTGTATTGGAGGACTGAAGAAGCAAACTCTGCTTGTTCCTCTTCAGTGTTCTCTCAGTTTGCTGACGCGTGTTTACCTTCAAATTACAATGGAAAATTGGTTAGAATACTAATAAATAAATAAATAAATAAATAAAATTAAGAAGAAGAAGAAGAAGAAGAAGAAGAAGAAGAAGAAGAAGAAGAAGAAGAAGAAGAGGTACCGTTTGAAGAGGATAAGTTATGATTTGAGCAATGATACCGCCACCAGCACCGGCCAAGCCATTTGCTAGTGCGTTTGATTCTGACATGCTGCTTCTTTTTCTTACTTTTTTTTTTTTTTGGTTCACTTCAAAATTCAGAATTTCACATAGATGTGGCAGAAGAAGAACGGATAGAGTAGCTCAGAAACTGAAGCTGAGTGAGTTTTGGTCAATTTTGTTTCTTGTTAATTCCGAAGGTTTTGATTTGATTAGTTAGTACTTAGTTGAATATGCTTATCAAACAGTTATGACTTGTGGTTGTGGTGTAATAACTGCCTCAGCCCTCATGCTTGTTATTTGTTAACCTCATATGGTAGTTATACACTGTTAGAAAGTTAGTTACACTCTATTGACTTGTGTAAATGAAAAGAGTAAGTTCATAATAGGCTGTCAAATGGGTCAGGTTGGACCATTTAGGTCCGGCCATTTAGGTCCATAGGTTAAATAAATTGATCCGTTTAAATTCGCTTTATTTGCAGGTCATTATTTTTCAGTCGGACTCGTTTATGGTCAGTCCAACTGATTAAATAGGCTGGTCTATTTACCTTTTTATTTTATTTTTTAAAAAATATTTTGACAAAAAATTATCACTTTTAAATATACTGTATTTTTTTTAATTGATGGATCGAATTTCCAAGTCGGATTGAAAAAAATATTGGCTAAAAATGTTACTTTTTAAAAAAATATATAAAAAAAATTAACGGACCACCTGTTTAGTATGCAGGCTAGTCCGTTTAACCTGTCATTTTTTTTGGTTAATAGAACTCAGCCTGTTTAGCCCGAAATTTAAACGGACTTAATTTTAAAGGCAATGTCTGCCGATATTATAACAAATATTTTCATGAATAATTATTTATTAGTGAAAGCTCACGTGCATATTTGTTGAAAAATTGATAGTTAAAAATTGTTAGATGATGATTTAGTCAAGTTTATTAGATTATCTAACGATTATCAAATATCATGCGAGTTTTTACTTTATTTATTTTAAGAGAAATCTAAGCCGTTA
>NC_029794.2:135206847-135207630 GCF_000816755.2 Arachis ipaensis
ACATTTGCACAGTTTAATTTAGGAGAGTAGATGAAAAAAATGAAGTTATCATCTCTTAATTGATTTAGGAGAGTTTCATTATCATTATGCATATGAAAAAATTTAAAAATTCCAATTAATTATTCCATACTCATTTTTCCGGATAGAATTTTCTCTCTAATGCTTTGCCCCTCTCATTTTATAGTTAGATGTACAAGTACAACAAAAACAAAATTTTTTTGGTATCATCTTAGAAAACTTTCCCAACTAATAATTTCTCTTTATATTTTTTTTGGTGACTAATAATTTCTCTTTATATATAGTTATATTTAAACACAATTTTTTTTTTCGTTTTTGCTTCTAATTCTTAAATCGGTTAATCCTAAACAGATTAATCCCAACTCCCAAACTTCTCTCACCTCAATCTTATATTCTTGAAACACAACCATATTTCTTCTCCTCCAAATTAAACTTCATATACTAGTATCCAGTTTAAAGTATAATTACCTAATGACTCCATTTTCATTTAATCTCCCCACACTATGTGTTTCTAATTTTGTTTCTAGTTATACAATACAGACCAAAACAATTGAAGACTCCTTTATACGATCTACACTGCAGAAAGCAATCTTTTAGCACTCACCATACAATATATCACGCCACAAGGATGAATAATATTTTGAATTCAACTCTCAAAATAAATTATTTTCAAAAAAATAATTGACAAATTAATTCCTAATTTTTTTTTAAAAAAATCAAATAAATTAATTAAAAATATATAATGTTACTTTTATTTTTTACAAG
>NC_029794.2:135207638-135210022 GCF_000816755.2 Arachis ipaensis
AGTCAGAATTATTTATTTTCATTAATTTATATTAATTTTTTTTTTATGCATTCTGTCAATACCTAGGTCTATACTCCAATAGAGAGGTGGTAATGGAATGGGTATTTGTCCTATCCAAACCGCTTTGCCATACAAAAATTCGCATTCGCATAAAATCCGTTTTGCTTTCATTTGTAGGTAATAAAAAGTTGAACTCTAACCCACTTTCTATGGATATCAGTCCCATTTATATTTGTCTTTATAATGATTAAAATTCAATAAATAAAATTAAATTTTAAAATTTATATAACCATCATTACATATATAATATAAATTAAAATAAAAACTTAAGTATGATACAATATTATTGATAATTTTACTTATTGAGGTGTGTATTACCTAAATCCGACCATGTCCTATCCAAAATTCGTCCCACTAAAAATCTATCTCGCACCGGGACGTGTAAGAACGAAGTAGATACTTGTAAATTCGAATAATGTTGTCATCCCTACTCCAATGACCTAAGTTTTACTAGTAACTCCAACATCTTCAACACGAAAATAAGATCAAATAAGACTCCGAAACTATATAATCCAACCAGGCCCAAAAAGCCAGATGGGATAGCAATGACGCGATTAGGTCTTAAGTCGGGCTTATAAACTCATTATCCGGCCTAATTTGGAGAGTAAGCATATATGATGTAAACTGCTACATTATTAAGGGTGACAATCATTGCGCGATTTACTAGAGCAAATCTACCAAAATGATAAATCATGCTCAACTTTTTTTTTAAGTTAGGAATAAGAATTGAACTCGTAATCTCTTAGAAGACTATACTATTTGAATTATAGTTTATTGACATAAATCACCCTCACTTACCTGTAAATATTCACCTCGGATAATTTTTCAATCAAATTACACATTATTAAAATTCATATTGACTTTAACATCAGAGTTTTTTTTAGGTATCTCAGTTGCTATATCAGGAACACTTCAAAAATTTTGAAACATCACTGCATTAGTAATAATAAAAAGTGTTGTTCCCTAATATTTTTTATTCAATAAATTAAATATGGATAACTAAAGAATAAATAAATAAATTTGAACAATTCTAATTAAATCTAGGATCTTTTTTCCTTCGTTTAATAAACCTCCATATATAGCTTTTTTTTTTATGATGGGGGCAGGATCCTCTTAGACGAAGAGATCCCATACAATCAAAATTTAAAGCTAATGTAATATCCGGAGGAGCAGCATCAAAAATATGCAGACCGAAAGGTAAATTTTGGCTTTTTTTTGCTAACACATCCGCAACCGAATTAGCTTCTCGAAGAGAGTGGGACCAAGAAATATTTGCAATTCTACCAGCCTGAATACCAATGTCTTCTACAGGGGAGCACAAGGGTGGCTGGCAGGGCACTCATTTTTCAAAAGGTGGAGGGCAGAGGCAGAGTCCGATTCCACAATAAGAGTTGTATACTCTTGAGCATTGGCAATTTGTAAACCACGGGCAATGTCCCACAATTCAACGTGCGTTATCGAGCAGCTTTCAAGATTGTAAAAGAAACCCAGAATAAATCTTCCTAAGTGATCCTTAAACAAACCACCACAAACAGCGCTATTTAGATGGCCTAAAAAAGATCTATTCACATTGAATTTTAATATTTTTTTTGGTGGCGGAAGCCATCAAATGAGACACTGTGGTTCAACATTGACAGTACTCCTTCTTTAGTATCTATCAATCTTTAGGATCTCGTCAGTTCGGACTTTAATTTGGTGCACGGCCATGAAAATTAGGAAGTTTGAGAGCAAACAAAAAATAATTTGCTTAAATTAATTATTAGGAACAATCCATGAGCCTAGTAGCATGCATGATTGAGGAAGGAGGTGTCCACGTTATTTTTAATTTCCAAAGTTAGTTGCTCCATATTCACCTCTTTCATTGAATGATGACAAAAGCTTAGACAATATATTCCATATAATTAAAAAGATGAATGAAGAATATTGGTCAATTACGTCACCGAATAAACAAAAAGGCAAAAGGTCAAGAACAACAAATTTGGAAAATTAAATACCAATTTATTTGGTTCACATATATAACACAGGAATCATTGCATATTGTGTTCCCTTAGTTCCGAGCTGTATGTATCAATCACATATCATATTCCATTATTGTTCTCTCTCTTTATAAGGTCTCATTGAAAATACACTTCACCGAAACTTTGGCACGTTTAATCCATTATATATTTTTATCTCCAACGGTCCAACCAAATTATTAACAATAATTATAACAAAACTGTGACACCTTTAACTACATGCATATAATGGCAGAGCTTGAAATAAAATTTTGAAGGGGTAAAAAATTTAATATAAAAATTTAATAATAATATTTATATTAAAATAAG
>NC_029794.2:135210139-135214193 GCF_000816755.2 Arachis ipaensis
TCTAATCTTTCTTTATTCTAAAACTAAAAATGATTGTACAATAAAAGTATGAGATGAAAATTGAACCTAAACTATTATTTATTTTTTTAAGAAGTACTACTAATTTTTTTATAAAAAATTTGGGAGGACCATAGCCTCCATTGTCTCATCTAAACTCCGTCCATGCATGCATGTGTTTTAGAATTCGTTTGTTGTATCCCTCATATAGTAAATTTTGTCCCCACCTACCTCTAAAAATCAAAATGCGAAAATGTTTGATAACTAAACAAATTTAGTTTTTTTTGAAAATTAAAAGAGCTCAATATACTAAGGTGGAGCATATAGGATCAAACATAAATTTAGATAAATTCAGTCAAAATTTATCTTATTTAGTATTTATTATTAATAAATGTTAATAATAAATATTAAATAAGACAAGTTTTGAATGTTTTTTTTTTTTTTTTCTAACATTATTGTTAAAATGTTTATCTACATACAGTATGATGATTGTTCAATAGTAGCTAACAAATAATTTTCATTCAATGTACGAGAATACTTGTTTATTTAGTTGTTGCATAGTTTTATTTGGTCAAACGATTTATTATATCATGTATCTAGAGTAGTTTCACGTAGAGGGTCATTATCATACATATATAGATTTAATATTTATATGATGATTCTCCTTGTCAAAGATAGATGAGGAGTTTTTTTTTTTTCTTTTTTTGTATAGTCTTGATGATGAGGTTACACGTAAAAAAAAAAATACTAAACCAAAAATAAAATTGTTAACATTTATTGAAAACTTAAACATATATGTCATTATATTTTCTATTCGTGTGCTTTTAGTGAGACACTCCTTATTTGAAAAAAAACAACTCATATTTATTCACTGACATTTTTTTTTTGGCACTTTCATTCACATTTTTGTAGCTATTATTGGCACCAACAAAATGAATCACCCTCGGGGTTTTCTAAAAGAATAAATTTGAAATAAGAGAGACAGCATTTGCTTTAATTTCCTCTGTCCCCACCTTCTTCCATCTTCGCTCCCATAATACAGCTAATGAATTTTCCTACCTACTCCACCTATAAGGACAAATTTATATAAATTAGCATACATATATACATATTACATACTCCTATAATTTGAAGTATTATATAATAGTATTTTTTTTAACCAAATTTGGCTGTTGTAACGGATAGCTCATTAGTCCATTTAACTAAGTGTTCAATACTGCAGCGAATTAATATTTGATTTGTTGGGTTGAAAAATACTGTAAGAAATCTTTGTGAAAATAATTTTCGTTTTTGTTAATTAGTAACCAATATACAATAACACCAAAAATATCTCAGAAGTAGTGTAGGAAAGTTAATTTCGGTTGATAATACATTTCAAAACAACATAAATTATGTGCATTTGTATTCAAAATCATTTATGAATTTAGTTCATATTTATGGTAAATATAAAAACGTTTTACTTGTTTTAGATTATGTTTTCAAAAAAAAATATTTTTTTTAAATAATGAAATTTTTAAGTATCAACATTTCATTCAAATATAAAAAATTAAACTTTATCCTCTAAAATAAAATTTAAATTTTAGAGAATCTAAATTCATATATTAACAACTAATTATAGCCATGTTTAAATTCTTGTTGACTGCACACATTAATGGGAGGAGATTAGATAATAAAAAATCTTTCATCACAAATTCACAATAATATAGAAGACAGAGAGTTACTACTGTTTCTTCATCATAATTATTTCCTAGTCTTCACCAAATTGGAGCCACAACTTTCTCTCTCTCTGTTTCTCTGACTAAAGTTTCCATCACTTTCAACCCTGAGTCTGTGCCTCTTCTTCCTCTTCCTCCATGTTCTTCAGAAAACCATCACCGACTTCTTCTCTAAATTACTATCTTCCATCATCATCAGACCTCTTCTCAAAAACCAAAGACAAAGATCCAAACATCGCCTTAACCAAGCTCAACAAAATCAAGTACTTACTCTTCTCATGTCTCTTCATTGCCACGTGGCTCATTCTTCTTCGCTTATGGCTCTCACCAACCACAACCACCACCCTCACCACCACCACCACAACCACCCTCAACAACCACAACAAAACATGCGTCGGTTCATACCCATTCTACATCTACAACCTCCCTCCACAGTTCAACCTCGGACTCCTCGAGCACTGTAACAACCTCAACATCTACACCAACATGTGCCCCCACGTGGCAAATAACGGCCTAGGCCAACCTATCGTAACAACCGTAACTGCATTATCATCATCATCGTGGTTTGCTACGCACCAATTCATAGCGGAGATGATATTCCACGCGCGGCTCGAGAACCACCCGTGCCGCACGTGGGATCCAAGCGAGGCGCATCTCTTCTACGTCCCTTTCTATGGCGGTCTCTACGCCTCCAGCGTCTTCCGTGAGGCTAATCTCACGCAGCGTGATTCCCTGGCCGTTGATCTTGTTGACTATCTCCAGAGTCTACCCTGGTTTAATATAAACGAAGGTAAGGATCATTTTCTTGCCCTGGGGCGAACCGCATGGGATTTCATGAGAACACCCAGTGGGCCTGACTTTGGAGCCAACATTCTCCTAAACCTGCCACCTGTCAAAAACATGTCGGTGCTAACAGTGGAGCGACAACCCTGGCAAGGGAAAAATCAATTTGGTATTCCTTACCCTTCTTATTTTCATCCCAGGAGCTTAACAGAATTGATGACGTGGCAAAAACAAATTGGTGACTCCACCAGACCTTATTTATTTTCGTTTGTCGGCGGGACACGTCACGGTTTAGAAAAAGCCAAAATACGCGACGAGATATTGAAGCAGTGTAAGAATTCTATGAAGTGTGAGCTGGTACAGTGTGGAAATGGTGCCAGCAAGTGCCATGATCCAATGGCTGTGCTCGAAGTTATGAGTAAGTCTAGGTTTTGCCTTCAGGCTCCGGGTGACTCGTTTACCCGGAGGTCAACATTTGACTCGATTTTGGCCGGTTGTATACCTGTGTTTTTCTCCTCTCATACAGCGTACACGCAGTATGCGTGGTACTTGCCAGACGAGAAAAACACGTATTCTGTATTTATTGACGAAAATGATTGTGGTGAGGGGAAGAAGAGTATTGAGGAGGTTTTGATGGGAATTTCAAAAGAAGATGAAGAAAAGATGCGTGTGGCTGTGATAAATTTGATCCATAAGGTCACGTATATGCATCCTAATGCAAGTGTTGTTGAGGATGTTAGTTTTGGTGATGCTGTTGATATTGCGTTGGAGAGACTGTCTAGGATTGTTGAGGAAAAAATAAGTGGTAAGGATTTTGGAAGTGAGGAAGTTTAATTTGATTAGCATTATTATTTTTATTTATTGTTTTTTTCAATTGGATTTGTCGTAGATGTTATGTGTAGGTAAGAAACTAAATGTGAGGGGCTATGTTTGTCTATTTTTGGAATTTGATATGATCTGATGCTCCGAATTGTTTCATTGATATTTGGAATAATAATGGGAAGTATCAATCAAAAGATCACTACCTTTTAAGATTCATTGCTACTTTCAGTTTTGTATCTAGCCATATTTTTTGTTTGTTGTCTACATATTTTTTAGTCTAATAGGATAAAAATTAATCCGTCCTAAATTTAAGCTGTATTTAAAAATTTATTATTGGTCAATAAATTATTATATGCAGAAAATGAGTGAATTGACCATTTAACCAACTCAAATTAATTGTATTTAGCTACTATTTGTTAGTAACTTTTGGATAAGTTATATATGAACTAGTGTTCTTAAAAAAAAAAAAAAAATCATTTTAAAACAAATTAAAATCTAGCGGTATGTGTGTTGGAATTATTAGCTCAACCTCATAAGTCATGTGTTGGAGTTAAAAGCAAAAGCTGCGAATGAAGGACATAGGAGTAAATTAGCTTCTTCTTTAATATGGGGTGTGACGGTGGGTGCACTTCATAGGCTATATTTATCACATGCTTTGTAAGGTGTTATGTGATGAATTTTGACAAAATAAATTAAAGAGAAAGGGAATAAAATTTTCAAGTTATTACAAATGTGAT
>NC_029794.2:135214281-135220095 GCF_000816755.2 Arachis ipaensis
ATTATAAAAAATAAATTATGTAAAAATAAGATATCAAGTCATAGACTCCATCGAATTGACTTATTACAAACACTTTACTATAGTTTTGTTATTATAATTTATAATTACTAGTATATTCATTGATATTCCATAATTCACCTTTTTTTTATTGAATGTGTGCGAAAATATTAATGGTGAAATCAGTCAAATGACAAAGACATTGTACTCTTATTAAAAAATCTTCGATTTTTTTTTGTCAGGGACGTGGGTAACAAACGGCCCAAGCCCAAAAAAACAGAAACCTTATTGTTCATTTCATATGTATCCATAAAAAATATTAAAACAGGGTGGTTTTTCTTTTTTGAGTCAGAGGGTGGGTGGGTTTTTTTTTTTGGTCAAGAGAGGGTAGGTGGGTTCAAACGGCAAATAAAAGAGAACAACACTTTTTGGGCCTGAATACCAAAAATGGAAGGGGACAATATTTTTCCTAGCCCACAACTAAGGTAGTACTAGGCCCATAAGTCCAAACAAAAAACAGAATTGTGAGGGAGATGATCAATTTGAAGGGTTGGTTTGGGGGGGTTGGGTTGGGGTTCCGGGTAGGGTTTTTGGTCTTAGCCCATGACCAAAAAAAGAATATCATAATTCATAATAATTTTGAACAAAATTGTATAAGCAGAAAATGATCTGTAAATATCCTTTACTTAATATTTGTAATTTGTTGAATATATGAATAATTGAAAACAAACAAAATTCTTGAATAATAAATAAAAAAGATTCGAAGCACGCATATCATTAGCACATGCATAAGCAATGACTCAGATGCTGTCAGACGCTGGTTGTATGTGGTGCTTAATAAGAATCAAACTAAGTTTCGATTTTTTACAAATTTATTCTTGGATAAGATATATTTTTTGTTTATAAAATTTGTTAAAATTTTTAAATATATTTATAAATTTATTTTATTTTAATTTTATTTTAAAATTTTTGAATTACATTAAAAATATTTTTTATGGTTAATTTTTTAAAAAATTTAAAATTAATTGAATAATAATTTTATAAGAATAACTTTTAATACAAATAAATTAGATATAATTGTCTTGTATTATTACTGAATTGATCCTAAATTTTTTAAAAATTTAGCTACAAGAATATATTTGATATAAATAAAAAATGTTAAAAATAAAATAAAATTTAAAAATATTTTTAAAGTTTTTAACAAATTTTAAAGATAAAAAAAAATATATTTTACCTTTTTTTTTCTTTCTAAATAGGTAACAACTCAATATATGACATTGCTATATGTACCAAAAGAATGTATGACATCAGTGTCTTAAACAAGAAGGTTTGCAATGAAAAGCTTATGACATATTCTTCCTATGTTATGTTATTTTCTTTTATTATCCACTTAGATTTTAGCTAAGTTAGGTAAAAATTATTCTTCGTTGTATGAAAAATTAGAGAATTTATCTAAAAAATTTGATTTGATTGATTGATTTAGTTTAAAATACTACAAAAAAACAGCTCAAAGCCAATTTTTTTATTAGTAATGCTAAAAAAATAAAAAAATACTTTAAATTTATCTTATTTAGTATTTATTAATTCTAACAATAATTAATAAATATTAAATAAAATAAATTTTAATTATTTTTTACTTTTTTTTTTGTTATCCAATATTTTAATTTTTCGACTCAATCATTTTACTCATTAGTCCTCGTTCAATTTAAAAATAGTCTAAATTTAGATGCTAATTTTTTGTTTATAGAAATAGAAGTGGTGATATAGTTTAATATTGTAATTTTTGGTATTTTTCAAAATTGTGAAAAGTACACAAATCGAAAGGTCCGATTTTTGTAGCTCAAAATTTTTTTTTTACCACAAATCGGATGGTCCGATTTGTGTACCTCTCACAAATCGGATGGTCCAATTTCGATACCTCTAATAAATCGGACGGTCCAATTTCTACTTTTCTAGTTAAACGATTCTACATTTGAGTATAACACCCAACAATCCACATTTTAAAAAAACAACACTACCACTCCAATATTAAAAATAAAAAGTTCCAATTTTTTACCTTATCAACCATTGATTTTATCTTGATTCTTTTCAAAAAAAAATTTCCCTTATAGTTCTCATTGGTCCCATTCATTAGGTCCATGTTCACATGTTTAGAAAGTACATCCCTCAAGTAAATCCAAAGCCAAGTCATGCAATGCAACTAAATTTAACTGGCAGAACTCAGAACTGAAAAAAAGGTGCTTATATTATTAACCAATATGCTTTGGTTTTGCTCTTCTTGAATTGTTGACCCTGTCAGACAAATTCAAACATAAGCCTATCCCATTTCAATAGCAAATAAAATAAAAACAAAAAAAGAATCATTGTGGCTTACTCTAAATTTTGAAGTAGAACAACTGGTCCAGCAATAGAGACAAGAGCAACAAATTAGCAAAATACATAAAATATATACTGTCACACACCTTTTGCTAATACAACCAAATTTGTCATACATGCATGGGGACCTTGTCTTATAATAGCCAAAACTATATAACATCAATCATAAATAATTATTAATAAGGCTGTAGAATCACGATACAAAAAGCATATTTAACATAAAAACAGAATATAATATATGTAGTTAATTATGAAAAAGAGCTAGGAAACAAATGGGATAGATCTCAATAATGAAGCATCTCCTTGGCTTGGATAGGGTTGAACATTTTCATGTACCTTGCTTGGCCATACCGTTATATATATATACACTGACAAATCTGTTAAAAACTAGTAGTGAATGTAAATTTGAAATTTTTTTTTACATCATAAATTTGAAATACATCATAAGTCTGAAATTACACTTGAGTTTAAAGCTGCATTTGTTTACAGATTACGTGACACTGAAACAGCTATGAGTAATATTATGAGGAGTGTTAGGAGATAAGCGACTTTTGTGATTTGTAACCATCAAGTAGTTATTAATGATGTTTTTAATAGTGTGAGATTTCATCCAATGATATAGGATTACTCACTTTTTTTTTGTTGATTACATGCTGATTAGAATTTAACAACGTTGTTGTCCCTCTGGACTTTTTCATATTATATATCTAAGTTTTTTTATGAACCAAGTCCAATTAAGTTAAACAATAAGACTTGTAATAATGCTAGCCATAATTGATTTTTGTTATGTTAGATTAACTTGGTTAGATTTTGTTAACAAAAAGATTTGGATGTGTAGTATTATTCAACAGCCAAATAGGATACAGAAATACAAAATTATGTTTGGTAGATAAAACATAATTAAAAATATTGTGTCTAAAAATTCTGAATTAGTATATTTTATAAAAGGATACATAGATACTAACAAGAGACACAATTTATTTTTTATTTTTATTTTTTATTAATTTTTTATTATTATATTTTTTTATAAAAAAATAAAATTAAATTAAATTTTCATAATTTATTTTAGATTATCACAAAATAAAATATAAAAATACTAATTTTTGGTCATGTTCTCTAAACCAAACAAAGCCTAATTGAATTAGGGTTAAACTAAAAACTCAAATTATATCTCACACAAAGCGAGTTCGCGCAACTTCTTAATTGAGTATGGAGAGACTATGCCATTTGAGCTATAGCTCATACTTAATCGATATATAAATATTATTTTAAATATTTATTAAACTTAAGGGCATACCCTAATCTTAGTGGAATAACTGATACCGAGACCAACTAAACTTTTATATATTAAAATTCATATAATGCATTTATATAATTATCCACAAGAATTAGAATTTCATATTTCCCTCTCTTTTGTTCAATGCACAATTAAGTGGCTACTATGCAGAAGCCTTGTGACTTGAAAATCAACATTAATGATGAGGAAATCTTCCTTTTGAACAAGGTACTCAACATATTCATTATTATTTATATTTTCTCTTCTAAATTCTAATAATTGTTCTTAGATCCAAAGAAAAATCAAAAGGTGAAGACTGAAGAATCTAGTTCATCTTATTTTGCAGGAGGTTATGTCAAAATACAGTGGAAAAATAGAGAGTCAAATCCAGAACAAGAACAAGAACAAGATGATGATTGAAATGAATGATTTCCCATGTGGTCCAAATGGATTTGAGCTTGTTTCAATGTTCTGCTACAACAATGGCAAGATTCCAATCACAGTTTCCAATGTCCTTATCCTCCATTGCAGTGCACTCTACCTTGACATGACTGAAGAATTCTTCACCAACAATCTCATCCAACAAACAGAAAATTTTCTTGACAGAATCTATCACTGGACATGGAATGACACACTTTTGAGTCTCAAGAGTTGTGTTTCATTCCATTCCTATGCAGAAAACTGTGGAATCTTGGACAAGATCATGTTTGCATTGTTGGCAAAGATTGCTCTGAACTCTGATCCAAGCCTACTTTTGTTGTCTCCTTCTTCGTCGCCGTCGTCGCCGGAAAACAATAACAAGAGGTTTTCTTTTCAGGCAACACCAAAGACTATAAGACAAAGTTTTCCAAGCAAAGCTTGGTGGTTTCAAGACATGGATTCTCTTCCTCCAATGATTATTGACAAGTTTCTCAGGTGCATTGGCGGTTACAAGAAGCATAACAACAACTTAGTCCTCACAAGGTTCCTAATTGATTATCTGAAGAAATCAGTTGCTCCAAGTAGAAGCAAGAATGGTGAGTATTCGAGTATTGCCGAGACAGCTGCTTATGGAGTCATATTTGTTGGGAAGAACACATTTTCTTGCAGAACACTTTTCTGGGTGCTAAGGATTGTGTCTTGTTTTGGGCTTAGTGAAGGTTGTAGAATGGAGATGGAGAAATTGATTGGTGGGAATCTTGAGCAAGCAACATTGGATGATTTGTTGGTGTGTGGGAACCATATGGGGCTGTATTATGATGTTAATTTTGTTATAAGGTTAGTTAAATTATTTGTTGAGAGCAACAATAATAATAATAATAGTGAAAGTTTAGAGAAAATGAGGAAAGTTGGAAGGTTAATTGATAAGTATTTGAGAGAGGTATCAGCTGATCAGAATCTGAAGATCTCAAAGTTTCTTGGAGTTGCAGAGTGTTTGCCTGATTCTGCTAGAGATTGCTTTGATGGCCTCTACAGAGCCATTGACATCTATCTTCAGGTTAGTTCATCAAAATCGTTAGAAAGTTTCACATATTTTATTAGTATTCCTTAATTGTCGCGACAAAAAAAAAACAGTCGGAACTTTTCTTATTTAGCATTCATTAATTGTCGCAATGCTAAATAAAGAAAGTTATCGCTGTTTTTGGCTGATATTTTTTTGTTACTAAACATTTTCCTTTTACTAATCTAATAGGTAGTTATTTACATGTAAAATATATTTATATGCAGATGATAATTAAGAGGTGAAAATTCAGGTGCAGTCAATTTTATATGAAATTGATTGATAGTTGAGAGTGGTTAAATGATTTGACTAAATTTTCATTTTACTGCTCTCAATTATTAACTTCACATGAAATTTACTGTACCTGAGTTTTCACCTAATTAAAAAGATAATATTTATATGTTAAATAATTTAGTCAAATACATCTGTTGCTAATTGATTTTAATTATTTTTTTACATAATAATATTTTTATTTAAATAATTGTTCTACTAAAATGCTTAATATAATATGTGTATTATCTAATTATTATTTTAAAGACAATTTTATACATCTTTATGTGGATAACCACCATCTATTTTTACCTTTTTTTTCTTAAACAATCACCAAATATTTTTTTTTTCTTAATGACTTATCATCACTAGAAATTGCTAGGATAGTAAAATTTGTTAGTCCAAATTTCAGTTC
>NC_029794.2:135220364-135221656 GCF_000816755.2 Arachis ipaensis
CTTATAGTCTTATAAATGTATACATAATTAAATAGTTTTGTTCAGTTTACTAATATTATTTTTGAATAATCTCTCCACAACAATTACTTCTTTTAAAAATTTTAATTTTGTAAATGTATTGCTTTGGTGTTAGTGTTAATAATCTAACTTTTATATTTAATTTCTAATTCAATTTTTTTCTTGGTGGAACTATTCAATTTGCAGTCTCACCCAATGATTACATTTGAAGAAAGATCAAGATTGTGCAGATGTCTTAATTATAATAAACTAAGTTTTGAAATTTGTAAAGATCTTGCAAAAAACCCAAAAATACCCCCAAGGATTGCAATGCAAGCACTTATTTCCCAAAAAGCAAAAATTCCACAAAGTGTTTTTGCAGTTAATGAAAAGGGCATAATGGACCATTCACAAATAATCTTGTACAATGAGTCCAACACAAATAACTTGTTCTTGGAAGAGAAAGAAGACATGAGACTAAACTTAGAAAGCATGCAATTAAGAGTAAGGGAGTTGGAGAAATTATGCAACCAAATGAAGAATCAAATGTCAAGGTTTGGTGTCAATAATAGTAATAATAATAATGGGTTGCTTAGTCCTTCTTGTGCTGGAAATGGGCATAGATTCTGTTGAATATATATTAATGTAAATTCTTGCTTGGTTGTTTATCTATGGCTAAGATATATATTGATATTTCATTGAATTGTATAAAAAATTGTATTGTAATTTTGATTTTTTTTTTGAATGTTTAACTATACGTATATATTTATTGTAGTATTTGCAGAGTTTAATATTATATGAAATATTTGATTACGTAAAAATGATATTATTTTTGAAAGCAAAGTATCAGACGTGGTTAATTATGTTGTTCGATCATTCTGTTAAGGAATTGTATGATAGTTAACTTATCTTGTTGATGGCATTTTTGCTAGTAATTGGGGTTTTGAGGTTATAGCAAGGCTAGACATGAATTTAATAGTGGCATTTGATGTTTCTCATGTACATGTTTGCCCATATTGGGCTTAGACTTCTTTATTGAAAAGGAAAAGATTATGCTATTTGAACTATAATTTATTGGTTTATTGAAAAGAACTTATACATTATAGAATATAGACTATAAATTATATCTAATAACATTTTTTATCACTAAAAAATCATTTGATATTATTTTCTACATAAATCAAAATTGATTATTATATATAAATTTAAAATGCACATGAACATGCAGTTCTATTGATATTCAATTTTTTTAAAGATTTAATGATACTAAATGTACACTAAAATTAGCTATTAAA
>NC_029794.2:135221702-135222726 GCF_000816755.2 Arachis ipaensis
TAATATAATAAAAAAATTTAATTTTAATAACTAATAATGTAAAAAAAATTTACATATATATTTAATTACATATTAATATATTATCACATTAGTAAATATAACTATTTTTAACGATTAATATATAAATGATCATCGTCAAATAAACAAACATAACTAAATATTGTATACAATAATTTAAGCAATCCAGTGTATCAAAATTAATCATATTAAAATTTTTTATATATATAGTTAGTTGAGTGAAAAGAAGATTTAGGAACATTATTAATAAAATGGTCAAACAAGATTTATATGTAAATGATTTTTTTATAGATATAATATATATAATAGAATTTAATGAAATCGTTTGGTTATGTAGCTGATTTTATTTAATGACAAAAGATTTTGTTGTTATTGTTATGGTTAGTTGAGTGAGACGGTTTGGTTGGTGTGCCAATTGGCCAAAGCCTTGCTTAGTAGGTGTTTGATTGTTTCTAAATAAACAAATGAAGATTAAGATTAAGATGGAAAGAGTCCTAATTTGACGCCAAGGTTCCCAATTGGAGCCTAAATCACGTCATGCAATGCATGTTGTTATTATCTCATTTGACTCTTTGCCATTGTCAACACTATTATGCAAATCAACCAGTCCCCACTCCCTACATCATCGCCACATTCCCATGACATTTGAAATTACAGACATGCCCCTAAGACATGCAATCTTTGTGCTTAATCCACTCTTGATTGTCAAATCCTGAGGGCATTTCCGTCACTCCGCACACTAAATAGGGCCAGTTGGGTGCTGTCTCCACCGGCATCAGTTGGAGATTCCGTTATTTTGCGTCTCTTTTGGTGCCAACACATCGGATTTATCGTTGCAAACTTCCAATTACGCGTTGAAAATGGGCCAACCAAACACTTTTTTATTAAGGAGAATTGAAATGGACCAAACACTAGCAAAGGTAAATGCTGATTAATAGTTTAATACAATAACACTTTCCATGAAAAATAATAATAATAATAATAATAATAATAATAATAATAATAA
>NC_029794.2:135222804-135226259 GCF_000816755.2 Arachis ipaensis
TCCATGGAGTTTAGGCTAACTAATTATAAACAGACAATATAAAATTTTTAAATTAAAATAGTTTATACAACTTATCTCTCAAATAAGTCTTTAAGATAAAAAAAATATAATATAAAAAGTGAGATAATAACTACAAAAAAAATAAAGTAAAATAAAACATAAGAAAGATCATCCTCCATTCTGTCATCATATCCACAAACTCACCGAAGTGGGTTACGACCTGCATCTGAAAAACAACAATATATGATATGAGAACCGGAGGTTCTCAGTATCAATATGGTAACAGTGCCCAATATGTAAGATATAAGATTTTGGGACGCTAAAGGCAATCCTAGAACTTCACATCGAAAACAGATATTCAAGCTTAACAAATATAATATATATATATAAACCATAAATAGGGTATTCTAACTAAAACTAGTCACTGTTGTCCTACAGCCTTCACCAACCTACCTTCCGTATGATCCCATTGCCACCGCCTACCAATCTTCCTTAACGCCATTAAACACATTTAATGTAAACAAGTAAAACACAAATAGTAAACATATATAACAGGTAAATCAACTAGCATTTAGGCATGTTATTCAAATAGACATAACTCAAGTAATCAAAGCAAGCAAGCATGTAAAAGATGCATATGATGAATGTCTATCCTATTTGACTCGTGATATCACTTCTCGGTTCAAAATGCTAACCCGACACATCCCCGAGATGTCACCTTTCTGCCACGACCAGGGTTATAGTGCGCTGCTCACTCTTTCTAGTGCCCAACACTTTATCTTGTGCCCCGTAAGTTATAGTGCCCGGCACACTCTTATATAGTGCCCTACTCACTCTTGCAGCAAAGAATCTGCCACACTAGGGATATAGTGTCCTGCACACTATTGACCCATGGATATAGTGCCCGGGACAATCTTTCGGGTTATAGTGCCCGAGTTCACTCTGGCAGCAGAAATGTTATGTGAGCGAGAAACTGCCACAACCCTCACATCTCAACGTAGGCGAGAGACTGCCTCGATCCCTACGCCAATACCGCTACCTCAACAAGCGGGAGACTGTCACAGCCCTTGCCCGAGGCGCATAGCGACTCACCAAAACAATTCGTATCACGTGAGCGGGAGACTACCACATCCCTCACATCCGAACGTAGGTGGGAGACTATCACAGCCCCTACGATGAAGAACAAGGCATATCACAATCATATGATCAATCCCATCACCAGCCTCAAATATCACAAATTCATCATCAACCCAACTCCCCACCAGTACACATCACAATTCCATCCAACTGACATACCAGGCTTAAGTCACCGTCTTTTAAACTCATACATAAATTTACTAATTAAACTCACTCATTGTATTCTCTATGCTTCAAAACCTAAAAACAAGCTAAGGGATCTTAAACAAGCGTTATGAAAGTTTGCAAGCTTGCCGGAAAGGTAAAACGATTGAAAATAGAGTTTTTATTGAAAAATATGCCTTGTGCGTACATATAAGAGTGTGCTTACACACTCAATAGAGGACTCTTCCCAGCTTGTGCGTACGCATGATGTTGTGCGTACGCACAACTTGTAACTTTCACAGAGTGTGCGTGTGTACGCACGAGTCATAACACTCATTCTGTTCGGTGCGTAGGCACAGGTGCGTGTGTGAGCACACAAACTAGCACTTATAATTTTCTGCAACATCACAAAATTCAGATTTTTGACACTAACTTCCAAAGTTCATATTTTTTTTCTACAAAATTTCTATTTCCACAAAATCTATACAGTTCTAAAACTCTTTAAATTATCTTTAATTTGATACAATATCCACTCAATTTCAAAAACCGAAGTTCTAGCAAGGATACTCTCTTCGAATTATAGATCGGCTTCACGCTACTCGGAACTCCGGCAGCTCTCAACTCGGTAGTGCAGTACCCTTGTGAACTCGACCCAAGTGTGGTACCTGCAAAAAGGACTCCGACATTCAAGTTAATGACAAATTTTAACACAGACGAGTATAGTATCGATGATAGAGTTGTTGATTTACCGCCCATATTGTAGGTTGTTTCTTTGATTTATAGCCATTAGTGCTGAATTATTCGTCGGTCCGTTAGTTATGGCCGACTAGTTGTGAAATATTTGGAGAAGAGTTAATTATGATAAGGAGTTTAATTGATTTGAATTTTATTTGATTTTGCTGAGGTATAAACCATTTTTTCCGACGTACAAGGGATACGATATAAGAGTCATTAAATAATTTGATAAATTTGACTAAATTATCATTTATTTAACGATTCTCAACTATCATCTTCACGTAAAATTAACTGCACTAAATTTTTACTTTTTAATAATGTTTTTTTTTTTATAAATTCATACAAAATTACAATGTAAAAATATCAGTTATAATTATATATGGAATGACTTTATCATTTTCCTTATAATAGAAGCAACAACATAAGAAATTTTCAAAATAAATCACCATAATTAAAGCATTGGTTAAGAAAAACTATTTTTTTTCAATTTTTAATATATTATTAATATATTCAATGCATTAAAAACTTAAAATATGTATATTTTCTGGGCGAAAGCTAGTGCACTCTAGGCAAAGTAGGGAGTGCAGCACTCTTTAAAAGTTAACCTGCTATCAAGAGTAATTAGGTAAATTAAATTTATTTATTATTGTTATTTTTTTTGTCATAGGCTGAACAAACAAACCGGCACTAACAAAAAAAACTAATTCGCTCGTTTAACACAGGATTATCTTTACACCAGAAAAGTACTCAGAAAAATTTGATCGACTTTCTCCGTTATTCTGTTAGCCATATTTTCTGTTAATAATTATCTTAAAACGTGTCTTTAAAGCACTTATTAGCAAAACACTAAAAATATTAGTTAAAAGGAAAAACTGAAAAAATTTAGCTCTTTCAATGTATTCACTATATATAATTTTTTTAAAAAAGTTACATTTATTTTATATTTTTCATTCAAAATTTTTACTTATAATGTCCATGAAAAGTGTGTGAGGTATTTATTAGCAATATCCTTCTATTACTATAAAAGGCAGACTAATTACTTTTCAATTAAACTAATATTTTTTTATCATCCAATGATTGACTTCATTTTATGGTAATACAATTATTGACTTGGTTAATGCACCATTTAATTCCCGTCAAAATGAAAATAATTGTACCATTTTATGGAATAAGAAAAGAACATATATTATAAAATTATTAATAAATTGGTTAAATAAAATAATTAAGAATGGAAATGTCTAATTTTTTAATTCATAAAAAAAGTTTAAATCATTTTCCACTTCAGGCAAACATACAATTAAAACACTCATTCTAGTAATGTACTAATAAAATACACATATTACAATCACCTATACCATCAAAACACAATTAAAATTAAAGATTTGACAAACATAAATACATATTAAGGTTATTAATTGAAATTTTTATTAAAAATATAT
>NC_029794.2:135226391-135227239 GCF_000816755.2 Arachis ipaensis
TAATATTTAAAAATATGAGATAAAATATATTATTGAGTTATTAGACTAAAAAAACTAAACTAAAAGAATTGAATTAATAATTAAATAATTATAAAAAATAATAAATTCTAACAGAATTGTTACACATCCAAGTATTTTTTTATCAAAGTTTATTCAAGTAGGTCTAACACCTTAATGTTCCGTTCATTAGTACTATACAATTGTTTCACCTTAATGTTCGGTTCATTATGAATTGAATGGATGCATGTGTTCTGAATTAATTGATAATCTCTGATTTTATATAATGGATAATGTTGCGTTCATTTAGTACTATACAATTGTTTCACCTTAATAACGTGTTCTGTTCATTATGCAGAAAGCTGTTTTGAATATGATTTTATATAATGGATAATGTTCCGTTCATTTAGTACTACTGTACAATTGTTTCACGTTACTAACATATTCGGTTCATTATGAATTGAATTGAATTGAATTGTTTTGAATTGAATGAACGCAGGTGTTTTGAATTGAATTAATAATCTCTAAGAGGAGGAAAAGAAGAAAAGAAGAAAAACCTATGTGGGTAAATTTGGAAGAAGAAGAGGAGGAGAAGAAGAAAGGAAGAAGAAGAATCTGTGCGAATTTAGAAGAAGAAATACGAGAAGGAGAAAGAACCAAAAAAAAAAGAAAGAGTGCATAATTTAAAGAGTTGTTACAATAACTTGGATAAAGATTTTGTTTGGATGTATAGCACAAGAGCTTTATTCAAATTCTAATAACTCTGATAATTTTTTTTTTTAAGAATATACCTTTAAAACACAAGTCAGCAAAATCCAAACAAAAAAATAAAAGACATGTATTCTTAGCTA
>NC_029794.2:135227284-135228738 GCF_000816755.2 Arachis ipaensis
TGGTTAGTAGTACTTTTGAATGAAAGAAAATTCTTGAAAAGTTCCAAGTAAATGTATATTAATTAGGTCATCATATGAGTATTTTTCTTTCCATAGAAAAGTATACAAAACGTAAACACTCAAATCATATCAATAAAAAAGACCACGTCTGTCTCTTCCCCCTGTATTTCACTGACCCCTTCATCGTACTCCCTCAAATCCGTTGCTTCCATTTTTAATTACTACCATTACTTAATCAAATTACTTAATCAAATCCCACCCTATTAAAAACCCACCACTCCCATCTCAAAGCATCCTCATCACTACTCCAACCTCGTTTTCTTCACTCCTCGATTTTCCCAACGTAACCGTTTTTTTTTTATCTTCTCTTAGTTTTGAACACTAATCTCCATTCGTAGCTAGCATAGAAGAAACAAACAAACAAAAAAATGGGTTCTGAAGTGGAAAGTCATATTCCAAACGAAAACCACGATCCCAACGGTAATAACGTCAACAACGACGTGACCGTTACAAAAACTCTAACAATCGTGCAACCTCATTCGCTTCTCCCGAGGCCAGCACCACCAGCTAAACTTAACAGCAATAACCGAAACGACGCCGTTTCGCGTTTGGCAGTCGGGAAATTCTTCCGCCAGCGCAGCAACGACTTGTCGTCTGCGATCTCAAGAGGCATCTCGTCAATCAAGCAATCCATCGCAAACGACGAGTCGTTTAACAAGAACGACAAGGACTCTAGTAGCGACGTTACGGAGTTCAATCTGCCGGGAGTCAAGGTGGTTGTGACGGCGAAAAAAGAAAACGACGTGTCGTTTTCGACGAAGGGACGAGTGATTAGCTTCTTCTCGAGGTCGAACTGCAGGGACTGCAGCGCGGTTAGGAGGTTATTCAGAGAGAGAGGGTTGAGGTTCGTGGAGATCAATGTCGACGTGTACGTGGAGAGAGAGAAGGAGCTGGTGGATCGGACGGGGAGCAAGACGGTGCCGAAGATCTTCTTCGACGGGGAACTGATCGGAGGGTTGGTGGAGCTGAACGTGATGATGAGGAACGGCGACGGAGAATTGCAGCGGCGGTTGTTGAGGGAGGAGGGAGGGAAATGTTCCGGTGCTGACGCGCCTGCAGCGCCGGCATACGGATTTGATGATGACGTGGCAAAAGACGAAGAAGAAGAAGAAGGGGAGATGGTGAGGGTTGTGAGGGTGATGAGGCAGAGATTGCCGATTCAGGACCGTTGGATTAAGATGAAGCTTGTGAGGAACTGTTTCAGTGGGACCGACTTAGTGGACTTTCTCCTTCATTATCTTCACTCTTCTCGTCCCAAGGTACGTTAATATATAATAACTATTTATTTTATTTTATTTTAGTATATTTTTAAATATAGAAAATTGTGGTACTGTTGATATGATATTATTAGGATTAGTTTGGTAAATGTTTTCAGATTTTGAACGTATGAATTT
>NC_029794.2:135228840-135229829 GCF_000816755.2 Arachis ipaensis
CGGTGATTAATTTAATAACTGATTTTGATGATTGATTATCTTATAAGAAAAATGTTTAAAGAGTCAATAAAATTTATTATTTTTGACTTGCAACTAACTAACAATATTTAACAATATAGATTAAAAATATGTTATTAGATTGCTCAATAAAAAAACTAAACTAATAACAAAAATACTAGCTAAAAATACTAAATTCTGCCAAATCTTGAATTTTTTTTATCTTATAATTTGGCCAATTGTTTTCATTGTTTTTTAATGACAATAGAAAATTAGAAAAGAACAACTAGGGGCCTAGCATAAGTGGTCCTAAGTACTAATGAGATCAAAAGTATAATAAACCAAACAAAGCCTGTTGGCTGGTGGGGGAGTCCCAAAGATATATGGACTCATTCCATTGACCCAAAATGAGAAAAATGGCACATGGGTTTGAATGATTGATTCTTTTCTCGACTGTAAAATTTTCAATAGTTTTGGTTATCATTTTCTTAATTAATTTGTAGGATTAAACATAAACTTATATGAAAGAGCAGTTGTTATGATGATTCATTGATTCATGTTAAAGAAGTTTATAAAATAATGAAAACTAAGATATTTTTTACATTTACCTCTTAAGTAATATTAGTGTATTACTAAATAGTAATAATACAATCCAAATAATTATTTTTATAATTGTTAAATAAATACAATCCCGATTTCTTTATATGCAAATAAATTCTGCAATTTAAAAACTATAATTTTAAAAATAAAATACCAAAATGATTTATTTATTTATACTATAATATTAAGGCATATATCCTTATTTTCATTTCTAACAAAAATTTCCAGGCTGTGGAGATTGGAAAACAATTGTGCCAGAAGCACTTCATACATCATGTTTTGGGGTAAGAAAAGAACTCTCTGAAACTAATAACCAACTATACATATACATGCACCATATATAAGGGACACTCTTAGTCTTGTAGTGATTTTCTTATATATGTTTTCATATG
>NC_029794.2:135230182-135232856 GCF_000816755.2 Arachis ipaensis
TCCTTGAGCATGAACCATTTATCACCAAATGCTTCAATTTCAGAGGTGCCACAAATGATAGTGAACCAAAGGCTGCAGCTGAACTTTGTGACAGGATTACCAAGATTATGTCAGCTATTCTTGAGTCTTATGCTTCTGATGATAGAAAACATGTTGATTATGTGGCCATTAGTAAAAGTGAAGAATTTAGGAGGTATGTTAATTGATTCAAAACACCACAAATACTAAGTTTTTTTTACTATGAATGCATAGTTTGCAAATTAACAAGCTTACTCTTGGAAATGCAGGTATGTTAACATGACCCAGGATCTTCAGAGGGTGGATCTGTTGGAGCTATCAGAAAACGAGAAGCTTGCTTTCTTCTTGAATTTGTATAATGCAATGGTAATCCATGCTGTGATAAGAGTAGGAGTGGGGCAAGAAGGTGCAATTAACAGGAGATCCTTCTCTGATTTCCTGTATTTGATTGGAGGACATCCTTATTCTCCTAGTACTATCAAAAATGGTATTCTCAGAAGTAACAGAAGGTCACCATATTCATTAGTTAAGCCCTTCAGCACTGGAGACCCTCGGTTAGAGGTAATCTCATTTTTTTTTTGTTATATATTTTTTCTGGTTGGTTCAAATTTTGCAATTAGAAAAGTTTTCTTAAGCAGGGTAACATAATTGTATTGCATGTTCTGTTTTGCTTTGTTTTGAATAAGTGAGACACACACTTAAATAGTAAGTACTAATCATGAAATTATATATACTCTTAAAAGTAAAATTCATAAAAGAAATTTATCTAAATAAAAATAAAAACAGTGCTGCAGCCTCAGTTTTTGTGTTTTCTAAATTGATTTACTTTTTCTCACATTTTTTCTCAGTAAAACCTCTATCCTATAATTAAGTGAATACAAAGTAAGAGTAACTTATTATTTCTGATTGCAGCTTGCTCTTCTGAAAATGAATCCGTTAATTCACTTTGGAATTTGTAATGGTACAAAGTCAAGCCCAAAGGTGAGGTTCTTCTCACCCCATAGAGTTGCAGAAGAACTGAGAGGTGCTGCAAGAGAGTTCTTTGCAAATGATGGAATTGAAGTTAATTTGGAGAAGAGAATCGTTTATCTAAGTCCCATTTTCAAGTGGTAAGCAATTTTTTTTTTCCTACTTTTCTTTACTATGGAGTTCATTAAATTAGATGCATGTATAGATTTTTTTATGCTTTTAGACGGTTTTTGCTTATTTAAGAAATATTATTTATAAATAAAAACAATTTAATGGTAAATTCGTAATTATAACATTTGCAGGTATGGCATGGATTTTGGACAAGAGAGAAACATTCTAACTTGGATGATAAGTTACTTGGATCCAAATAAAGCAGGCCTTGTGACACATCTCTTGAGTGATGCTGCTTCTGTTAATATCTCATACAAGAATTATGATTGGTCAATAAATTCTTGAGTAGTAGTAGTAGTATTGAACAAATTTTGATTCATCTCCTATAGCCACCAAATTCTTGAGATGCTCATTGTAATTTTGAAGGGTGTGTGGGACAACATGTGTATATATATCTTTTTACATGATAAAGTTATTGATGGTAGCATTCAAATTAAAACCTTCAAGTAAAAATATAAAAAGATAAGAATTTATCCCCTCAATCTAATTTTTGTCATGTCATTATTGACTTAACTATGCATGCATTTACTGATATTAACTGCAAGAACCAAAATCAAATATTTAAATTTTACCTGAACCAATAAAAATATAAAGAGTAGCTTTTTTAGGCATAAATTATCTTCCATAATTTCAAGAAATTTAATTAGGTCAAGGGCATGAAACAAATGAACCTTTTCATGCATTCAAAGATTGTGACAACATGTTGCTTTGCTAAAACCACACACATAAAGGAAACCACTAACATACCTACATCCTAACCATCTCTTGACATCCTTTAATTAATATAAAGAAGCTCATCAATTAATCACCATTGAAGCATTCATTTTTTTATGACATATTACTCGGTTCTTAAAAATGGGACAAGAGACAAGCCCTTCATTAGAATGCAACATGGGAAGTTTGGTGCTATTGATGTTAATGTTTGTTTCATGGATGCTAATACATAGATGGAGTCAGAGGAACAATAAAGGCCCCAAGACTTGGCCTTTTCTTGGGTCTGTGATTGAATTGTTGATGAACTATGATAGGATGCATGATTGGCTTGTTCAATATTTGGCCAAGTCAAAAACTGTTGTGGTTCAAATGCCATTTACAACCCATACATACATTGCTGATCCTGTTAATGTTGAACATGTGCTCAAGACCAATTTCAATAACTATCCAAAGGTAAAATCTAAATTACATCCTTTCTTTTCCTTTCAATGGTGGATACTAAATTCTTAGTTGAGGATTTGTTTGGAAGATTAAACTTATTTCAACCATAGTATATTGGTACACGGAAATGTTTGATAACAAAAAAAAATTAGCCAAAATTAGCCCAAATTCACCTTATTTAGTATTTATTAATTGCTACAACAATTAATGAATGCTAAATAAAGTAAGTTCTGCCGATTTTTTTTATCTTCCTAACATTATCGAATTGTATAATTGTTTTTGTTTTATATAATCATTTATATGAAAATAAATTTATTTACTAGTATTATTAAAAAGTGGTTTTGAGATAAAATTTCTTTAA
>NC_029794.2:135233172-135238326 GCF_000816755.2 Arachis ipaensis
GTCACTAACTACATAAAAAATTAAAAAAAAAATTCTATTATTATGCTCTTAAAATAATGCAGGGTGAAGTGTATCATTCTTATATGGAGGTATTGCTTGGAGATGGGATATTTAATGTTGATGGTGAACTTTGGAGGAAACAGAGAAAGACAGCAAGCTTAGAGTTTGCATCAAGAAATTTGAGGGATTTCAGTACAAAAGTTTTCAGAGAGTATGCCTTAAAATTATCTACAATTCTCTCCCAAGCTTCTTTCCTCAACAAAGAAATAGATATGCAGGTGCCTACAAATATTTACATTCATTAATTGATGGTCTTATTTTTATGATTTTACTTTTACTCTTCATTTTTTGTTTTGATTTTGATGGACAATTCGTTCTCTAACCAAAGTAAATTATAATTCAATCCTTATTTATTAAAGGTTTAATTTCTTCGCTGGTCCTATAATTTCGTCGAATTTTCAATTAGATCCTTATATTTTTTATTTTTTTAATTCGGTCCATGTATTATATTAGATTTTGTAATTAAGTTTCTGTTGTCACAAAAACATTGAAATCAACTGAATATTCTATTAAACAAAATAGAATATTCAGTCAAGTGTTAGGTATATTTGTTTTATTTAATAGAATATTCCATTAATTTCAATGTTTTTGTTAACATGAACTTAATTACAAAATCTGATATGGTATAGGGACCCAATTAAAAAGAAAAAACTATAGGAACCTAATTGAAAATTCGGTGCCAATGAGTTATTACTCAAATGACATAGTCTCCCCATACTAATTTAAGAGGTCGCGGGTTTGAGTCTTCGTAAAAAAAAACCAAAAATTCAGTAAAAATTATGGGACCGACAAAGTAATTAAATCTTATAAAAAAAAAGAAAAGGACAAATATGTCCTTGACCTTTTGATCCGATGGACATTTAAGTTCTTGACCATTTCAAAACTTAGACATATTGATTCCTCATGTTCACTTGGGTCAGTCAGACTCAATGGAAAAATCAAACATGACTCTCGTTGTACAGACTTGGTTGATACGGATGTACACGTGAGAGTTTTTAAAATTGAACAAATTAGATTTAGGGATCAATATGTCCAGATTTTGAAGATGTTAAAGACTTCAATGTATTTTTAAATCTTCAAAGACTTAAATGTTTATGGACCAAAAAGTCAATGATCGATTTGTTCTTTTCTAAAAAAAATGGGCATTTTTCATGGTTAAAAACCAAATTGTTATTTTATTTTAATTAGGGACCAAGTTGGCCAAGAAAAATAGTAGTTTGAAACCAAATTGGGTATTCAATCTAAAAAAATGTTTTGAATACAAATATTTTTAAATCTAAGCCAAAATACAAACATCAATTTCCAATTTTGTAGGAGTTGTTGATGAGAATGACTTTAGACTCAATATGTAAGGTTGGATTTGGTGTGGAAATTGGAACCTTGGCTCCAAATTTACCAGAAAATTCTTTTGCTCAAGCCTTTGACACTGCAAACACCATTGTCACACTTCGCTTCATCGATCCGCTATGGCGAATCAAGAAGTTTCTAAACATTGGTTCAGAAGCACAACTTGAAAGAAGCATGAAAGCCATTGATGATTTCACTTACAATGTCATTCGGAGAAGGAAAGCAGAGATAGAGCTTTCTAAAAACAATGGACAACAAAGTAAGGTATATATTTATACAAATTAGTCCTCGAAACATCGAATAATAACAAATTAGTCCCTAAAAAATGTCGTGTCCGCGTGTCGGACATATTTCGGACACGACACTCGTCCGACACATGTGTCTTTTGTGTCCAACTGTGTCTTAATAAAAAATAAAAAATTCTTCTCTGGACATGCTTGGACACACCTAAATACCATCACGTGTCCGCGTGTCCAGTCTTATTTTTAACATATATTCTTAAAATAAATTTAGATATAGTATATATTATTATTTATTAAAACAAAAAATATTTTAAATACTTGATATAATTAAAATAAGACATTAAAAATAATTAAAAATTTTAATTTATATTTTAATATCAATAAAATATCAAAATATCATTACAATTTATCTAAAAAATACTTTATATTTTATATATATACGTATCCCCGTGTCATGTAAGATTTTAAAATTCGCGTGTCGGCATGTCCCGTGTCGTGTCGTGTCCCGTGTCTGTGTCAGTGTCCGTGCATCATAGGTTATATTACAAGTTTTCGAAAAATCATAATACTTTATTTCTCTAAAAATCTTAAATCATAACAATTTTAATACATCATTAAAGTGTGATAAATTGGTTTTCATTTTTTTTTCTTGTTGAAATCAGATAAAGCATGATATATTATCAAGATTTATAGAGCTAGAGGGAAATAATGCCACAGACAAGAGTCTAAGAGATGTTGTGTTGAACTTTGTGATCGCCGGCCGAGACACGACGGCGACAACTCTGTCGTGGGCGATATACATGGTGATGACACATTCTCATGTTGCTGACAGACTTTACTTGGAGCTCAAGACATTTGAGGAGAACAGAGCAAAAGATGAAGGTGTTACTCTGAATCAATGTGACATTGGAGACTCTGAATCATTCAATCAAAGAGTGGAGCAATTTTCAAAGTTTTTGAATAAAGATTCATTAGAGAGATTGCATTATTTGCATGCAGTCATCACAGAGACACTAAGATTGTATCCAGCAGTTCCTCAGGTATGTATGTATATATATATGTACATACGTATGCATCTCTTGTATTTTTTTTAACAAGAAAACTCGACACAATATAGTGGAGAGAAAGAATATAAACAAACAAATAAATAAAACTAAAAAATAAATTTAATCCGTTGTTATTTCTTACGTTACCATCAACAATAAAAGAAATTTACATGATTCTACTAGCGTTTGTTTTGAGGTACTGAGACAGAGATTGAGAGACGGAGACTCATCAGTATTATATTTGTTGGTTCAGAGATTGGTACTAAATTTTTTTTCAAAATTTCAGTATTTCAGTATCTCCAAAAAATAGAAACACGGAGAACTAAAATTTTTAGAGATGGAGAAGGAAATTTTAATAATATTTTATACCTAAAATACCCTCATTTCAATTAATTAATTCCAATTTTACCCTTTACGCAAATTAAATTAGTTTCATTCTTGTTTCAATTTCTATCTCCCATTTTACACCAAATAGAATACTGAGATTTATTGCAATATCTGTCTCTTAGTTTCTGTCTCTCAATCTTAGTCTTTTTGTCTTTCCACTAAATAGTACCTATAATTTTCACAATACTTGATTTTTTATTTTATAATATTCTTTTATTTCTTTTCAGCCAAACTTTCTAAATAGCCGCAAAGAATCACCCTCACTAACTACTTCTTACCTTCTTCCTACTAGAAATTTATGTCCAACCTTTAAAATGTTACTTTAATGTGTCTGGAACAGGATATAGTCTATTATTAACGACGGTTTTAAATTGCAGTTACAATTTAAAATATAAATATATTGCGATGGCAGAACGTGATATACTTTGCCATCTAAAACCATAAATTCGATTTATTTTCAGTGCAGCCTTAATTTCTTGTATGATATATCAATGGTTGAATGTAGGATCCTAAGGGAGTGTTAGAGGATGATGTGTTACCAGATGGAACAAAAATAAAAGCAGGGGGAATGGTAACATATGTTCCATACTCTATGGGAAGAATGGAATATAATTGGGGACCTGATGCACCTTCATTCATACCTGAAAGATGGTTCAAAGATGGTGTTCTCCAACATGAATCTCCATTCAAATTCACTGCTTTTCAGGTAACTTCATCACCCATCAAATTTTTACTTAGAATTACACTTATGTGATGAATTAATTATTCAAATATGGGATCTATTTCATGAGTTTTGTATCTTATAAAAATAGAACTAAGGTAGTGTTTGGTGGAGAGACAGAGACTGAAAGACTGAGACTAAGAGACAGAGAGAGACAGAGACTGAAATAAATCTCAGTATTCTATTTGGTGTAAAGTGGGAGACTGAAATTGAAACAAGAATAAAGCTCTAGTTTAATTTGCATAAAGGGTAAAATTGAAATTAATTAATTGAAATGAGAGTATTTTAGGTATAAAATATTATTAAAGTTTCAGTCTCTTTTTCTAAAAATTTCAGTTCTTTGTGTCCCCATTTTTTGGAAGTACTAAAATTTTGGAAACAGAGACAAAAATTTTAGTACCAGTCTCTGAGCCAACAAACATGATATTGAATCTTAATCTTCCAATCTCTATCCCAATACCTCAAAACAAACGCTACCTAACTAATCATAAGACAAAGATGTTACTATTTTTTACCAATTTAGAGTCTTTCTTTTTACATTATTATGGATAAAAAAATAATTAAAAAAATAGAATTCGACTATCAACTGCAATTATTACGAAATATGATTAACTACGAATTTAAGCAACGAGACACAAATTTAAAAATTCAATCTAAATAAAGTAGGTTTTCATGAAAAAAAAATTGACTTGAGTAATCTAACAAAAAATTATCAAAGTTTTACTTTTTCTTTTTTTTAAGTAGAAAGACATAAATAATATTTTAAGTGTGGATTTTTCAGGGAGGGCCAAGGATATGCCTTGGGAAGGACTCAGCATACCTACAAATGAGGATGGTGATGGCTATTTTGTGCAGATTTTATAAGTTTAATTTGGTGGCTGGTCACCAAGTTAATTATAGAATGATGACTATTTTGTCAATGGCACATGGCTTGAAGCTAACCATACAAAGGCGCCATTGATCTATAATCTCATCACATTTTTTATGTGATGGAATAAATAAATAAATCTTTCATAATTAAGATTTTCATTATTATCATTTATTTGCATGATGTAGTTGTAGGTGTTGCTTCTTTCATTCAAAAGACAAAGAAAGAGAAATGAATTGAACTAGCAATTAGGGGGGACAAAATAACAAGTAGCTCTTGTTCTAAAATAAAATAATGTACTATGTAACCTGAAATCAAAAGATAATGTCATATACTAATTTAATTTTTCAAACTTCAAAACTATTTATTAAGAAGAATGTTTTATATACTCTTTATATATCTCTCTCTTCTTATACACCTTTTATTTTTAATATTATAAATAATGATAAAATAAAAAAAATAACAAAATTTTCTTTTATACTA
>NC_029794.2:135238345-135239633 GCF_000816755.2 Arachis ipaensis
GCTAATTAATAGTACTTACTACGCCATAATCAACAATCCATCATATGGGAGTTTTTTTTTTGAAACAAAAAGCTCAATACATCAAAGTAGAGCATCAATTAAAAAAGTACTAAACAAATAAAATAAACAAAGCATCATATGGGAGTTTAGTTACCAAAATACATACAATGATGACAAAATTAAACTCCAAACAGTTAAATTAGTAACCCATATAAGAACACAAAAGAGTAGCAACCTAAGATGAAATCAAAAGCCTTAATCTTGTGCTACATAGAACAAACACACAAAACCTCACTATTTTGATTTTTTAGTTGAAACTTCAAAGATAAGATTTTGGTCATCAACGAGTTCGAAGGAACAAAAGTCACCAGTATTCAATTTGCATTCTTTTGCAAAATTCAACCATCCTTCAGAAAATGCACCGCGTGCTAACAATTTCACTGGCCGTAAAATTTCTCCAAATTTCAAATTCACAAGTTTTCCAAGACAATCTTTGTGCCTACGACAAAATCCGTTTGGTATGAACTGCAAAAATAAATAAATAAACAAATAAAATAAAAAGACAGCTGGATGAATAAGTAGCTTATATTACGCAATAAGCACGGTTTTGATAAAAAATCATGTGCAGTTAATTTCATATGAAAATGATAGTCTGAAAATTTTAAGTCTGTCAAATCAATTGACGACTCTCAGTTATTAATTTTATATAAAGTTATCAATTTTAAGATATCCATCTCTTTTTCATATTTTTAAAATTTTTAAAATATTTACTTATAAGTTATAATTATAATCTTACCACAGTAGATCCACTAAGGTGATAATCTTTAATTTCAAGGATAAATTGATTTTCCTGCATGTTGGGAGCTCCTGCAGAAATATATAAAGAATGAAAATATATTTATAGAAATTAAAATAATGTATTTATTTTGCTATAAGCCTTTAGATGATTTAGACCAAAAAGATTTCTTATTTTAAAACCACTTAAATCTTCAAATTAATAATTTATTCAAGTAAGAAATTAAACTCTCAAAAACCAATTGTAAATATGGCATAACATGATAATTGTATACACCAGGAGAAAAAAAAAGGGAAAGAATAATATTTACTGTCACGGATTCTGAAAGAAGTTCCATCACTGCTTCTTTTTCTTTTTCTAGATTGACTGGTTTGCCCTTGCACTTTGTTTAGCTGAGGGAGGCTTTGATGATGGTCTGCTACATGCCATAACAATTAAATAAAAATGAGAATAGAATAATATATATTATTTTTTAAAAGAATAATGATTATC
>NC_029794.2:135239664-135242716 GCF_000816755.2 Arachis ipaensis
AATAGGAGAATAAGTTAGAACTTTAAATCATATTTTTTTATAAAAATATCAAGAAATAAAAATTCAAAATTTCGTTATCTAAAAATTAAGAGGACAATTAAAACAATGATGAATTATGTCTCCCAATCATTTTTCTAATCATAATACTAATTTCTACCAAAATTGGGCAAGAAAATATTCAGTTTGGTTTTGAAGTTACACCCGAATCTCAATTTAGTCTCTAAACTTTTCAAATTTTAATTATGTTAGTTTGTTTCAATTAAAAAGTTTGGAACTAAATTGAATATTATCTTTAAATTGGACTCATTTTCTTTATAATTTAACCTTAATTCAACTCAAGATTGTTCAACAACTCTAATAACATCTTTCAAGCAATATATTAGTAGTAACTTTATATTAAACAACAACAATAATAATAATAATAATAATAATAATAATAATAATAAGTGATGAAACAATTAAAAATTATGAAACCTGGCAAGTTTTGGTGGCAAAGGTTGATTGGTTGCTGTTTGGGTCTGATGAGAAAAAAGTTGAAGAAAAGTGGAGTGTCCTTAATCATCTCAAATACACAAACATCACCAAATTTTAAGCCAAAATCGTTGCAAACATTTCTCCAACCAGCATTGAAAGTAGCTCTATCACCACAAAATCTTAACTCCATATCCCATCTCATGTTACCATTAACTCCAATTTTGGCTTTTCCCTCTAACCCATGTAAGTTCTTTCTCGAAAACTCGATTGGTATACGCTGTTCCAAAATCATGGTTTATGAGGAAAAAATAAAACACAAAATAATGTTACAACAGAGTCAGAAATTACTAAAAATTTTTTACACATTTTTTTTTTGACATTTTGTATATATATCTAATATTATATATAAAAAAATAAAAAATACATGACAGCAGTACAAGAACAATGTCGATAATCTGGAGAACAAGTACAAGCTCCAAAGGCACAAAATTAACCGTGGATGCATCAATACATTTATTTATCATTCTCCTTAATTTTATAGAAAATATTTCATTTAAATTGTAATAAAAATGATAAATAAATGTATTGATGCATCCACGGTTGATTTTGGGCTTGTTTGGGTGAGCTAATAAAAAAATATCTTTTTTTGAGTTATCTTTTTTTAAAAGATCTTATGAAAAAATAAAAGATCTTTTTATTTATTTATTTATTACATGAAAAATATTTTTTTAAGAGAAAAAAATATTAAAAAATGTTTTTTTTTATTTTTCTGGTATTTTTATTTTTACTACTAGAAATTTGTCAAACACGCTAAAAATAAAAAAAGATATTTTTTCATTAAAAAAAATCTTTTCTTGTCAAACAAGCACTAAGTATTGTTTAATTTCAGAACCGCAATATCTGCAACAACTAATATAACAATAATTAGGTATATTTTTAAGAAGGTAGTTTTCATAACCGTAAAAATTAAAATTAAACATTGTAGTCTTCTCAATTTTATGGTCAACTTTTTGTCAAACAAGTTATATACTTGAAGATGTCAAAAATAAAATAAATAAATTTATGCAATGCATATAAAAAGAAAATGTGAAATAAAATTTCATAAAAAAAAGAAAAGATGTGGAGAGAAAATTACCAGTAGATCTTGTGAAATATAAGATCTTTGCATTTCTAGTATAAAGCAAGGATATTTTGAGTTTAGGCAGAATACTTGGGCTTTATTCATCAGTGCTTTTTTGCTTTGAAATTCTACTACCAACGGTTTATTATCCTTTTTCGGAGCAATTTTTGAATCACTTTGAACTCTTTTAGGTCTTTCACTACAAGCTCCTGCAAATTCAAATTAAATAAATTCAAATACTTTCACTATTTCTAAGATATTAGAAGAAATTCATCAAAATAGCTTGCATAATCAAATATGGGATTTTACAACTTGTAAACCTAAATTTTCAATTTAAAAAAAAAGAACAAAATTAATTTTTTATATATAAAAAAATAAAGAACAAAATATATTTTGCTTTGTTTAAAAAGACAAATTTTAAGAAAAAAAAATATAGTTCATCCAAAACTAAAAAATATTATGAAACTATTTTTTACCTGCTCTGCTTCTTCTTCTGAATTGTTCTTGTCTTTCATTCACTGTTTCAATAGGCTGATTGTCGTCGTCGTCATCATCATGATTTCTATTTTCCCCTTGATGATAATCATTACGAAAACTTTTCGAACTTAAATAATCGATCTCCATAGCACTTAAATCAAACACTATAAGCTCAAATTTAGATTCTCCTTTATATTTAAAAATCACAAAATATTGGTGTTTTAATTCTAATAATTCTACGACTCTTTTCCAACCTTCGTTCAACCATATACTATCATCTTCTTTTTTATTCCATCTTACTTTTATTTTATCACCCGACGGTAGCTCCAACAATATAGGATTTGATACTTCTTTCCAATATTTCTTCACAAAACTTTTTGTCACTTTCTGAAAAAATAAGCAATAATATATAACAATATTAATAGCATGAAAATTAAATATAAACAATTAACAAAAAAATGTGTACATACATACATTATTTAATAATTTCTCAACACAATTTTTATCTTTTTTACTACAGTGAATAGAAATGCATTGAATTTATATGGTATGAAGAAGAATTTAAATAATAATACGAACCGTTTCATCATAAAGGTTGGGATGACGAAGAACCTTAAAAAACATGTTATGGTAGGGCATGTTTGTTTGTTGATGATGGAAAAGAAGAACTGAAAATGAAAAAGAGTTAAATAAAGACTAATAGCTGTGACTTGTGAAGAGTGACGAGATTAGGGTAACTGAATCAATTTCAAGGCGTTATTTATATATAAAACTAATGTAGACTTGTAGAGTACGTTTTGCCTTGGTCACGCTACAGTTTTTTAGAAGAAAAATATTTTTTGAAAATTAAAACAATAAACAAGTTTTTTTAAAATTTAAAATATGAAAAAATAACTGAATTATTTAACATAAATTCAGTTTGACAAAATAATCGAACATTCACTATTTGGCAGAATATTTTGGGAGTCACTTAAAAACTAA
>NC_029794.2:135242862-135244548 GCF_000816755.2 Arachis ipaensis
CTTAAAACATAATATAGTTAAATTCTTTAAGATAAGATAAAATTTTTAATACATCTAATATGTTAAAAATATATTCAAAAGACTTGAAATTTTAAAATGCAAGTTAATGTTGAAATAAAAATAGAAATTAATTTGTCCAATAACTCAGAATGCTTATTTTTTATTTCCTTCCTCCTTAATTGTATTTCCCCCTAATCTTTGCTGCTGATTGCAGATGAACCGTTTCAAAATAATTTTACTTTTTTATTTTTAATATTGGATTAATTTTTTAAATTGTGATTTATTGTGATATTTTTTTAAAATGTTGGACGATTCAATGTATGAAATACAAATTGGACCGTCCGATTTTTAGGTATACAAATCGGACCAATTAGAAAAATTTGGAGTACACAAATCCGATTTGTGTACTCCAAATTTTTCTAATTTTTTCAACACAAATCGGTCCGATTTGTATATCTCCCATAGTTTTAAAAAATATCAAAAATTATTACGTTAAGGTATAACACTCATTCTACTTTCAAAATCGTTGAATAATTTAATAAATTTGACTAAATTATTATAATTATTATCTATTAATTTTTCATAAAGACAAAATATGTGTGAATTTCTACCAAAAAAAAACACAATCCAACCTTCAACTGAAAATACGTTACATACATTCATGGGCAATTTACGTAAATACATTGTTTCAAAAATGGTTACGCAATTACGTTGTTTCACTATATTATATAAACCGCTACTGGCAGTAGCGGTTTATAGTTGCACAGAAACCGCTAGAGCCAGCAGCGGATTTTGTTCAAAAAGTGCAGCATGGAAACCGCGGCAGCCCATCGCGGTTTATGTTTGAGAGAAGTTGGTCATAAACCGCTGCTGGCAGCAGCGGTTTATGTGCGTCGGATGTGTGCGTAAACCGCTAGAGGCTATAGCGGTTTACGTTGAAAGTTTAAGTATATTTTGTGTGTGTTGGATTAGAGTTGGTCAAACTGGAGTTTCAATGAAAGTGATTTTGTAAAATTGATTTTGGATACAAGTGAGTTTGTGCTAACATGATTCATGTTTGGCAATTTTATACTAAAATTGATTTTGATAAAATGAAATTGTTTGGATAATATTAGTTAAAATCACTTTTAAATAAATAATTAGTTAATTACCAAAAAAATATAATATTAATAGAATTACAATAACAAATTTAATAAAAGAATCAAAATATAAAAAATACTAAAAATTGAAAAAAAATTAAAATATTTGAAATGACTTGAAACAAATATGAAAATTTTTTTGAAAAAAATCAATAATGATCATCAAAGGTGAACTCACGTTTGAAGTGAACGCAGAAGCAACAATTTTTTGCTTCCAGTAAACGCGCGTTTAAGCTGCAAAATCACTTCTGCGTTTAGAAGAAAAAGATTGCCAAACAAAAAAAAGCAGCATTTAAAGAACTTCAACGCACTTTTCTCCTCTCAAACGGGTTTGTCAAACACACTTATTAGGTTCATATAGTTGGTGTCTTACTTGACTTAATACATATAAACCATTCAGTGCAAGCTTGTAGCCTAAGTCCCTTCATCAAACATTCTATGTTAATTACTAGTTAGTTGTATTTTTCAATTGTACATTCAGTTACTAATTATTATTATTACTGTACTGTAATTATATTAAAATATTAATTTTTTTCTTGATCAGTTC
>NC_029794.2:135244658-135246012 GCF_000816755.2 Arachis ipaensis
ATAAAAAAAAGATTAAATATACTAAAAAATAATATTATAATTTAATATTATATTTTTTTGGTAATTAACTAATTATTTATTTAAAAGTGATTTTAACTAATATTATCCAAACAATTTCATTTTATCAAAATCAATTTTAGTATAAAATTGCCAAACATAAATCATGTTAGCACAAACTCACTTGTATCCAAAATTAATTTTACAAAATCACTTTCATTGAAACTCCAGTTTGACCAACTCTAATCCAAACACACACACAAAATATACTTAAACTTTCAACGTAAACCGCTATAGCCTCTAGCGGTTTACGCACACATCCCCACGCACATAAACCGCTGCTGCCAGCAGCGGTTTATGACCAACTTCTCTCAAACATAAACCGCGATGGGCTGCCGCGGTTTTCATGCTGCATTTTTTGAACAAAATCCGCTGCTGGCTCTAGCGGTTTCTGTGCAACTATAAACCGCTACTGCCAGTAGCGGTTTATATAATATAGTGAAACAACGTAATTGCGTAACCATTTTTGAAACAATGCATTTACGTAAATTTGGAGTTGAAACAATTTAAAAACGTAAATTGCCCTACATTCATGGATACTTAATACATAATATACATAATGCTAGCTAGGATAATATTCTCCATACATATCCATTTGATAATTACTACAAAAAAAAATATTCATTCGCACCATAACTTAAAATATTTATATACAACACTAACAAGATATGATTTCATTTTCATGAACGATGCTCCTCCTTAGAAATGGAAACATGGAACACAAAATTAGTGGGGTCAGTGAGTTCAAAATAACAAATATCTCCAACAACTAATTTGCATTCTCTTGCGAACTGAATCCAACCTTTACAAAACGAACCAGAATTCAACACTTTCACAATCCACGATTCTTTTCCAACTTTAAATGTCACATCTTTCCCAACACATCTTTCATTCCTGCAAATAAAGCTCCTTGGTATTCTCTACAAAAATAAAAATGTATTTAATTATATAGCATACAATAACCACAAAAATATAGTAATATATATATATTAATATATAATATACAATATTCTGGTAATTAATTCGTACCACGCGTGTTGGTGTCTTCAATTTAGATTCTGTTATCAGAAGCTCGAATTGATTATTCGTCTGCCTATTGGGACTTTCGGACTCTGTTTAGATATAGAAAAATAAGAAAAAAAAAAGCTTAGATTTTGTAACCAAAAATAAAATAAAATACAACAACAACAACCAAAATAAAATAAAATAAATTGCATAATAATATATTTTAAAAAAATAACAAAAATAGGAAAATTTTAAATATAATTAGTAAAGAGATATTATATTTAGCTACTCT
>NC_029794.2:135246019-135251316 GCF_000816755.2 Arachis ipaensis
ATTTTATTAATTAATAATGATAAAAAATAAATAAATAAATTAATTAATTAATTAATTATTTAAAAGTTAGAACCTTGGAATTGATGAGGATAAGATGATGATGATTCTTGTCTGACTCGGATGATGTAAATTTTGAAGGAATGGGGTTCAACTTTCGTCATCATTTCGAATACACAAACATCACCAACTTCTAACCCATTTTCTTCTCTAAATTTGTGCCATTCACCATAGATACTTGTTCTGTTCTGAGAATCATTGTAACTGTATTTGATGCTCCATTTCATGTCTTCATTATCACTAACCCAAATTGTGCCACTTCCTTTTAATCTATATAAATATTGTTCCGAAAATGAACTTGGTATTTGCTGCATGATGCAAATTAAATCATTCATGGTTATTAAAATTAAAAATAAAATAAAATTAATCCACAACTGTAAATAAATTTAATTATTTTTATATTTTGGATTTGGTTATTCTATTTAGTTAAAAAAATAAATAGAACATGGACTGAAGTAGTATATAATTTTTAATATAAACATAACATTTTAGTATTCTATTTCAACAATATATAAAGAAAATGCATGACTTGACCCCAATTAATAACTTTCTTTTGTTATTTTAAAAATTGATTAATAATAACAAATAATAAAACTACACTCTGTACATCAATTAAAAATATAACAATATTAAACTGAAAATATAAAAGCACAAAAAATAAAACATGTATTTTTGTGAGTGTGAACTGTGAAAAAACTTATTTTTATTAATAGAAAATAAACTCTAGAAAATATAGAATCAAGTTAATGAATGTGAATGTTTTTTTTTTTTTTAATTACCAGGATCCCGTAATCAACATATGAACGCCTCAAATCACGAACAAAAGAAGGATTTTTCAGCTTTGAAGAGATGGCTTCAGCCCTCTCCAGTGCCTTCCTCCGGTGATCACCACATTTCATATTTCTCCTCACTTTTTTGAGCATGCTTTTACTTGTTCCTGTAAATTCAAATAATTATTTAAACTATTTTATTTTCAGCATTTATAAGGTATTCCCTTCAATCCTAACGAGTTATATATATATAGGCTAGTTATATTGATTTATTTAGTTAACATAACCAATTATATATTATGAAGCAGATAAATATAAAACTTTATCATGATACATAAAAAAATACTTTTGATAGATATTCTTCACTATAAGGTATATTGATTCTATTATGACTTTTGAATTTCTTCAGCTTTGTTTCGAAATATGAGCTGAATAATGAAATAAAAAATATAAAATAAAAAGAGTTGAAGTTAGATTTTAATTCAATTACCTTCTGTTTTGGTTCTCTTTTTCATCAAGAGTGGTTTAGAGTGCCTTTCTTCATCATCATCATCATCAATTACAATATAGTCATGATTTTCATGAACTTCTTTGAGCATGCTTTTACAAGTTCCTATAAATTCAATAATCAAACTATTTTATTTTTCACATTTATAAGATAATAGAATCTAATTTTAATTAATGCATTCTCAAAAAAAAAAAAGTAATTTCTTTTTACATTAATAATATGAATGGTTATATGAAAAAACAAATATAATTTTTATACTGTAGTGCTACTGTAGTGCATGCATTAAAATTGAACTTTATGTATATATAATTTATGTATGAAAAAGATTCATGTAACTCTGTTTACCTTCTTTGCTTCTGTTGTTGAATTGTTCTGGCTCTTCAGCAATAATCTCAATAGAGTCATCATCATCATCATCATCATCATCATTGAATTGTTCTGGCTCTTCAGCAATAATCTCAATAGAGTCATCATCATCGTGATTTTCATTTGCACCTTGATGGTGATCATCATTATAGAAATTTCTCACATTTGAGTAATCAATTTCTAAAGTATTCGGATGAAACACTATGAGTTCAAATTTCGATTTTCCATTATATTTAAAAGTCACAAAATATTCATGTTTTAATCCTAACAATTCCACAACTCTTCTCCACCCTTCATTTAACCAAACACTATTATTTTTCTTCATGATCCATTTTATTTCTATTCTATGTCCAGTTGGTAGCTCCAATAATATAGGATTTGACAATCCTTTCCAATTTTTCTCTACAAAACTTGGTGGTATCTCCTGAAATAATAAGCAATATATAATAAATTAAATATTAAAACTAACAAAAAAAATTATATATACATTATTATTTAGTAATTTCTCGACATAAGTTTATGATTTTACAATGAATAGGAATGCATCAAATTTAAATAGACATGAGTGATGATATTATTTTTTGTCAACGAATTGTTAAATAAATTTTATATGAAAGGGGAATAATAAAAAAATAAAAATAATAATAAAATAATAATAATAATTAATACGAACCAATTCATGAAGTGATGACGGTTTCTTCCATTTTGGCTGGTTTTTCCTCAGTTGGTTGGGATCAATAAGAACCTTAAAAAACATGTTATTATAGAAGGCCATATTTGTTTGTCGCGAAGAAGAAGAAAAAGAAAGAAGAAAACGGGTGATGAAAATTAGGGAATTGAATCAATTTCATAGGTCATAGCAAGTTATAAATAAATTTTAAGAAGAGTATAGAGTACGTTATAACTCATGGAGGAGAAATGCATTCTAGAAGATTTTGGACGTTCATAAAAATATTTTTTTTAAATTAAAACAATAAAGAAGTTTTTTAAAAATTAAAAAATAACTGAAAGATAACATAAATTCATTTTGACAAAATATTGGAACATTTACTCTTTGGCAGCATATTTTGCCAGTCATGTTAGCTTTTAAGATGACAAAGTTTTTAATATGTTAAAAATTTAAAAGACTTGAAATTTTAAAATACAAATTAAGTTCCATGCCACTAATCACTGCATAATTATATAGGTAACATGAGAATAGAACGATAAAATTTATGATAAAAAAAAATTTTAATGTTGGCAATGCGTTTTTTTATAGGTACATACTTTCGATATATTGACTAATTTATGCACGTCGATGTGATTAAAAAATAAACGAATAAAAAAATATTATGTAGATTATATTTATTTTTTATTTATTGTTTAAAAAGCATAATAGTATCACTTTGATATAAATTAATAAAATTAGATCTTCTGAATTTTAAATTTCACTTTATCTATAAAGTGTGATCTCTCACTATTTATTTTATAAGTGAAATAAAAAAAAAATTCAAAAATAAGATATCATACTTTATTCTTTTAAGTGAAAATTCAAAATTTAAAATATCTAAATTCTAAAATTTTGATACTTCAATAATTATCTTCATGAAATAATTAAAATAACAAAAAAATTTAATTGAATTAAAATCAAACATAATAGTAGAGATGGGTTAATTATTTATGACACGTAATTTTTTATTTTGTGAGATTCAAAACAAAATTAAATTTAAAAAATAGAATTAGAGATAGATGGGTTAATTTTTTACGCATAGATAATTTTAATGTAAAATACAATAATATTTAACTATTTTAATATTTACATTATTATAATAATAGTATAAAATATTACTGACGTTTTATAATAACAATTTTAATTATTTTATTTAATAATAGAGGACACAATAGATTAACATTAATTAGTGACTTCTTGAAAGTAGAAAGCTGACACTTAAATACTTAATTACAACAAAAATAAAAATGAAAAGAAATAGTCAATATATATGAAATGAAATACCAAGATTCTCCATACAATCCATTTGATAATTACTACAAAATACAAAAGATTCTCCCCATGACTTAAAATATATAAAGACAACATTAACAAGATCTCATGATTTTTCATTTTCATGAGCGATGCTCCTTAAAAATGGAAACATGGAACACTAAATTTTTACGGTCACTCAGTTTAAATCGACAAATGTCTCCAACAACTAATTTGCATTCTGTTGCAAACTGGATCCAACCTTTGCTAAACGATCCACCATTCACCACTTTCACAATCCACGATTCTTGTCCATATTTAAGTGTCACATTTTTCCCAAGACATATTTCATTCCTGCGAATAAATTTCTTTGGTATGGGCTGCAAAAAAATGTCTTCAATTAATTTTTATTTATATAAATACTAAATNNGCTACGTACTACGAATACTGATGAAGTGAATTGCTTTAATTTAGATTTTGATATTCGAAGCTCGAATTTATTATAACTCTGCCTATTGGGACTTTCAGATTCTGCGCAGGAAAAAGAAAAGAAATTAGATTTTGTAACTCAGAAGATGAAGTATACATTCGTGGTTAATTTTTTTTTATATATTGAAAAAATCTTGGTGTAATACTCAATTATTAGATTTTACGGTGTTTTTTAGAATTGTAGAAACAATACGTCTCCTTAGATTGACAATATGTTTGGGGCGTATTGTCAATCCAAGGAGACGTATTGTACTATTTTCACAATTCTAAAAAATACCATAAAATGTAATAATTAAGTATTATACTAAAATTATACTAATATGTAAAAAAATAAACGTACATACGTAACCAAAATAAAATAAATTGCAGAATAATATATTTGAAAAAAATAACAAAAAGAAAAGAAAGAAAGAATACTCTGAAGCACGTGACACTGTGGAGATCTTCCTGAAACCCTATTGTTTCTTTTTCTCTTTCTAATAACTTTATCATTATCTTTTTGTTGATCAGCTTCATATACCACAAGGAAAACAATGAATGAATCATCAAAGGAAGAAAAATAGGAAATATTTAAAAATAATAATAAAGGGACATTATATTAATTATTTTTATAAGCAANNNGTATATATTTTATATAAATCGAAAATTTTTGAAATAAAATAAAATTTAAAGTATTTTTAAAATTTTTAATAAATTTTAAAAAACAAAAATTATACTTTATCTAAAAATAAATAAATTAATTAAAATTAAAGTTAGAACCTTGAAATTGATGAGGAGGAGTTGGTGGTGGTTGTTGTGTGACTGGAATGATGTGAATTTTGAAGGAATGGGGGTTGACTTGAGTCATCATTTCAAAGACACAAACATCACCAACTTGTAGCTTATTTTCCTTGCAAAATTTGTTCCAACCACCATGGATTGTAGTTCGTTTTCTAATATTAGAAAAATTGTAATTAATGGACCAATTCGAGTCTTCATCGTCACTAACCCAAATCGTGCCACTTCCTTTTAATCCATTTAAGTATTGTCTGGAAAATGAAGATGGTATATGCTGTGTGTTCCAAATGCAATTCACTCGTTAATCAATTATTACGTATAAAAAACATATTTAGTATTTTATAAAATTTTTATTATGTAACTGTGAACT
>NC_029794.2:135251360-135274691 GCF_000816755.2 Arachis ipaensis
AACCCTATTGTTTATAATATTTATCATTTTAATTATTTACATAATGATTTTAAAAATTCTAAATTAGTTGACAACAAAGAATAAGATTACTTACTAAAATATGGCTTAGCTTCTATACTATGTACACCAATTAAAAATATAACAATATCAATTTAAAAATTGAAACTACTACAAATTGAAAATATAATTCACAAAAAATATAACAAAAAAAACATATTTTTACTAATAGAAAATAGAGTCTAAAAAATATAAAATCAAGTTAATTATTGACTTTTTATTTTTTATTTTTTAATTACCACCAGATTAGCATTGCCATGAACATATGAAGGCTTCAGAACAAGAAAAAAAGAAGGATTTTTCAGCTTTGTAGATAAGGCTTCAGCCATCTCTATTTTCTCCCTAACATTATTGAGCATGCTTTTTCTAATTCCTGAAAAAAAAATATGATAAAATATAAGTTATTGAGGTAGAGAAATCTAATATTAACATGGTAAATAAATAAAAAAAAAACTTTTGATAGATATTCATTAAAAGGCACATTATTTTTTTTAATCAAACCTAATGCTTTGTCTTTTGAATTTTTTCAACTTGATTTCAAATATGAGCTGATGAATAACAAAATAAAAATAGTTGAAGTTATTAGGTTTTGATTATTACCTGCTTTGTTGGTTCTCTTCTTTGCCTTTGGTTCCCTTTGAACATGATCATCAACAACAATATAATCATGATTATTTTCATGAACTCCACAATCTGAATGGTAGTTTATTTGTGAAGCACTCTTATCATATACTTTGAGTTCAAAGCATGATCTTTCTTTGTATTCAAATGTTAACAAAAATTCATATTCCAAGTGACATAATTTCACAACTTCATCCCAACCATTTTGCAACCAAATTTCATTTTTTTTCCTCTGACTCCAATATACTTCTTCTTCCCTATTATTTGGTAGCTTTAGTATTATAGGATTTGATATCCCTTCCCAATATTTTCTCACAAAACTCTTGGGAATCATCTGAAAAAAAAAAAGAATATATAATTGAATTAAAGAAAATTGTGCATGCATTATGTTATAGTATGATGCAAAGAGAAACAAAAGAATATAATAGTTACCAATTCTTTTTTGAACTTGTTGTGTACAAGTATCTTAAAGAAACCTGGTGACGATGAATGCATAGACATTGTTTAGTACTTAGGTACTAGTAAAGATGAAGCTATTGAATATATATTTAGTTGAGAACAAACTAAAAGGATATATATATAATATAAGCTTATTGATTTTTTTATTCAATAACATTGGCACTTATTATAAAATTTTATCCAATTCTTTTTTAAAGTTAAGAGTGAGGCTCGAATCTAATATCATTTTTTAAAATATATATTTATTATTAAATTATTAATTATAGAAAATTTTGTTTTAATCAAACTTAATTTAGTGTGATATTTAGTTTATGTATCTATATCTATATGTTTCGGAAGAAAATTACGAAAATATGATTATCTTGATTATTTGAATGTTAAAACAGACATGGAGAATTTTTTTAATTTACTCCTTAATTATGTTAAATAAATCTAATTTATTAAAACATCATATTAAAATGAAAATCAATTATTTCAAATAAAATATAAAAACTCAAACGAACTTTAACATATTATTATATAGACAAAAAATATTAGAGAAAACAAAACATACATTAACTTTATGCTGTTTTAAGGTTTTTTTCATTCATTAGAAAATTAAATAAAAATTTCTCACATTTTATATTGATTCATCTGCTATAACCCACTAGGGCACTAGTCTTATCCGTGTGTTGTTTCCAATTTTACATGTCTTGTAACCAGTGACTACTGAAAGTTTGGAAATTGAAACACACAAACTATTGATGACGATGATGATGTAAGACGGCATAGGGGGGATGAAGTATACGTAACCAATAAATATATAAATAAATAAATTTCAGAATATAAAATATATTTAAAAAAATTATAGAATACTCTCAATAAATAAATTTCAGCCCACTCATCATGAGTATCCAAATAAATGGTTTAAATTTGTTGGATTAATTTGTTGATCTACTTAAATAGATTAAAAAAAATTAATAATAAATCAGATACATATTTGGTTACAAAAATTTTTTTACAGATCTGTAATATATAATAAATATATTTAATAACATATTATTATTAAAAATATTAAAGAAAACAAAGTAAAACATTTTGAAATTTCAATTGATAAGGTATTATTCTCAAATGTAGAATCGATTAATTAGAGAAATAAAAATTAGATGTTTCTATTTATGAAAGGTCAAGAATTCCTGATTTGTGAGAAATATAGAGATTTCTGTTAAAAACAATTAAAATATTTGAGATATAGAAATCGAACCCTCCAATTTGTATACTTTTCACATTTTTAAAAAACACAAAAAATTATAATATTAAAATATAGAGTAAAGTATCGTTTTTGTCTTTGAGATAAATTCTATTTATGTCCCTAACGTTTAAATCGTTCTATTTGTATCCCTAACGTCTGTAAAAATGATTCAATGTTATCCTGTTGTCAATTACACATCATGAGCGCTTTAGTTTGAGTTTTAAAAATCTCTTCTTGAAGTTAGAATACAAATGTATGAGATAGAATCGATGATCTACTCCGAAAAATAGATCATCAAATGTTGAAACTAATTCCTAAAACATTTACATAATTCACTTTTCTAGAGACATAATTGATTTGTTCGATTTTAATATTATACCCATTATTTGTCTTTAGATTCAAAGTGAGACCTAATTGAGAATGAATACAACCAAGTGAGAATAATTAAAAAATATAATCTGATTTGTTAGTATAATTGATAATAGGATAATATTAAATCACTTTTATAAACGTCAAAGATACAAATAAGACGATTTAAATGTTAGGAACATAAATAAGACTTACCCAAAACGTTGGAAACAAAAACATAGTTTACTCTAAGATATATCACTATTTCTACTTTCATAAAAAAAAAAAAAGGCCAAACAAAAACATTTTTCAGTGTTATTGAAATTTGGTATGTTTTAACTTGGTGTATTTCACTGACATAAAACTGGATGTTAACACATCACATGTTCACATTTTAAAGTATTTAAATTTAACCCTTAAATTTAATTTTATCAAATTTTAAAATTTCAGTCTTTCATAAAATTTGAGGGTCAGATTTTTCTAATAATTTTATTATTTTTCAAATTTAACCCTCAAATTTGTTAGCATCTAAATTAAAAAAAAACACCCCAAATTATCATCCCACAGTATTACGCACAATGTTTCTCCATCCTTAAAAAAAATCAGCGATTTATTCATTCCAACCATTATAGAATACAGGCACATGCTTTAGGAATAGTAATGGTTATGTATTTTTTATTTTAAGGATAATAACGTTTAAAACAAAAAAAAAATGTTTGCAATGTAAACTCTTGGATGCATGTGCTTGGCGTAGCTCTCACTTAACAAAATTATTTTTATACTATACCAAATATACCCCTTTCGGTTAGCAACTAAAAATTCATTTACAAAGTTTAAACGATTGAACAGACAAAAAGAAAAACTTCATATCATCAATACATCATGAAAAATGAAATTATCTATTAAACTATATTTTTTAACTTCTGAGTGTTACGTACATATAATATTATAAACCAACTCTAGTGTCCTTTTCTAATTGAAACTTGGAACTTAAGATTCTCCAAATCAATAAGCTCAAAGTGACAATAATCACCATACTCCAACCTTGAGAAAATCGTGCATACCCATTATTTGGATAATAAAGTAATTTCACCTTCCATTCTCTCTTCTCATGAACTTGCAAGGTTGCAAAATTGTTCCACTGCTTACACTGTAATTCTTTATGTATTCAGTTGGTATCACCTACACCAAACACCACATAATAAAAAAAACTTTATTAGTTCAAGAATAATGGTTAATAAATGATATTAACAATACATATATGACATATAGAATATAGTTGTTGCATTTAATCATTTATACACATGATGATTATTCTAATAAAATTATATTTTCATACCGCATAATGACTTGTTCATGCTTGATGTGTATGGTGAAGTCATTCATTCTTGGGCATGGATCCGAAATTAGCTTTAGAAGTTTTATGCTTTTTAGGGAATGGTGAAGAAGAAGAAGAAGGAGGCCTATAAGAAGGGCCTTCTTGCTCTGAATATTCTAAAGTGAAAAAAAAAAAGTAAAAAAATTATCCTAAAATATTGTACATTTTTCACAAATTAGCAAAAATAAAAACAAAGATTGGAGTTACATGTGCAAAATTAAAATCTAATAATTGATAATTATTTTGAGAAAAAATATAAAAAATTTTAATAAATAATGAGAATATAAAACCATGCAATATTTGAATTCATTCCATTTTTACCCTCTCTTTCTAAGATGACATATTTGAATTCTTGTATACATACTATTACATAATTAAAAAATGAACAAGGAATTAAATTAATTATTGATAAGGAGATATATGTAAATTACCAGGAGAGCTAGGAGTCAAAGGGTCTTCTCCATAACTACGAATATGAACTTTGAATAAAATATCGATTGGATCGACCAACTCAAAGACACAAGCGTCACCAAGTTTTAAACTATAGAATGTTGAGAATTTCTTCCAACCATTTGTAATTATAAATTGTCTGCAAGCAGAAATTCTCATCTGCACATCCCAACATTTGTTCGGATCATCAACAAGAAAGAGCTTTGCATTTCCTTCTTTATTCCCAAGAATTGGTTTAGCAAAATAGCTTGGTATAACCTGTTTTCATCATTAATTATTAGTTATTATTAGTAATGGAAATCTCACTCACAAAAAAAATTGGATGAATTTCAAGTGTTAAAAAAAATACTACTATATAAGATAAAAAAAAGGGTAAAGTATACTTTTTGTCCCTGAAGTTTGACAAAAATTTCAAAAATACCTCTAAGTATTTTGTTTCAATTTTGTTCCAAAAGTTTTCGATTTGCATCAAATATATCCTTGACAGCTAATTTTTCAAAAAATTTAAGATCAATTCAACAACAATATCATAAGAACAACACTCAATACAAGCAAATCAAGCATAATTTTCATGTATTATTGTTAGATTAGTCTTAAATTTTTTTAAAATTTAGCCTATACAAATCGAAAACTTCTGGGACAAAATTAAAACAAAATAAAACTTATGAGTATTTTAAAACTTTTGCGAAACTTCAGGGACAAAAAATATACTTTACCCTAAAAAAAATCTACAAAATTAAGGTTTAAAAAAATAATGAAAGTGATGATATAAGAAAGAATAGTTACCAAGAGGTCTCTGTCAGAATAGGTTTTCCCAAGTGCACATACAAAAAATGGATTCCCAGTTTGGAACCTACTCTTCACTTTCTCTTGAAACTTCTTCATGGTTTTATTGTCCAACACTTCTGGATTATCTATAAGAGCCAAGTAAACAAAACTTCAATAAAATTACTTTAAATTTGCATATAACAATTAACATTATTATAACATCTTTTTTAATTTTTTTAATAGAGATTAAAATAAAAAGAGAGTAATTACCATAATCTTTTTCCTTGGCAATATAATCAAAATTCCTAGAAGCTCTCCTTTTTCTTTTAGTGGTATTGATTTCACCATCAATAGAGTAATCTTCAGGCTCTTCTTTTATAATACTCTTCCTTTTGAAACTATTAGTTTCATCATCGGAAATTACCAGTGGTGGTGGTGGTGGAGGTGGTGATTGTGGCGGTGACAAGAGAGATTTCCGTCTTTTTCCATTAACAAACTCAAAAGAACCATCACTCTTTTTTTCACCCTTTTGCCCTTTTTCAACAACATTAACATTAACATTTTCATTTTTTTTCTCAGAATTAGAACATGGGTACTTAATTTCTAAACCACTTGAACCCAAAACTATAACATAAAACTTATTATTATTATTATTATTAGTTTTTTTCAGTTCATAACGGAACAAGAGAAACTGTGTCGCTTGGAGAGACACGTATTGTGCAAACTCTTTCCAACCGTGGCCAAACACAACGTCACCACGTTCATCCCTTGACCAATGAACTTCCAATTCAGCTCCGTTTGGAAGACTTAGAAAAACAGAACGTGACGTAATTCGTTTCCAGTAATTATGCACAAAACTCTTTGGCAATCTCTGTAAACAAAAATTAAAATAAACTTCTTAATAATTATCTTCAAGAACGAACACGAAATTCAATTAGGGTTACGAATAAAGCTACATACTTTGTATTGTTACTAAACCCTAAAGTTACTACTAATCAAAATTATCGAATAAAAATAAAGAAAGAAAAGAAAATTAACTACTAGTAATTACTAAGTCAAAAGATTAGGGTTTAGCATAAAAATTAATCCTAATTCAAAACCCTACTATTGGGAATTGAACTGCACACGATTCATTCTCCTATGTTGTTTTGGTGAACCCTTATTAATGTGACAAAAATTAGAGAATTGCATGGAGAATTGAAAAAATAAGAAAGAAAAAAGAAAAAGAACGGAAAAAAAAGTTGATGTTAATTATTATTACCAGAAATCCATCATCAAGAAGGTTCTTTTCAAGAATAACCTTGAAGAAGTGAACGACATCACGTTCTTGAGAAGACATAGTTGATCACTGAAATTGATCGAAGCTCAGGAATTTGGAGTCAGAGAGATGTAAAACTGAATTGAAAATGTGTGAAAATAAGTTGCTAAATTGATGGAATAATGAATTGTTATATTTATATGGAAAGTGATTAATTCATTTAATTGTGTAATTGAGTGGGTCCCACTTCTCAAACATTTAGGAAATATAAATTGATTTTTTTTGTGACTAGGAAATAGAAATTGATTTTTTTTGTGACTAAAATAGAAATTGATTGATACTAAGAGTTTGTTTCTAATTCGAATCTTTGAATTATTTTTTTTGGAAAAATACTAAGTAAATAATGGCTATCTTAAACAACATAAATAATTATCAATCAAATAAAAATATATTATATTTTAATTTAAATTTATTAATTAAATTTAAAATTAATTTATTCTTTTAATCTTATTAATTTATATTATTCACATATTATTCAAAAATATTATTGAGTATGTATACTTTTCCTTTCCGTAAAAACAGGAGATATTTAAGATTTAGAAAAATCAAAGAAGATAATGCGTTTTATCTCCTTTTAACTACTTACCCTTTTTTATTTTTTATTTTCTATTTTCGGTGTCTTTCTAATAAACCATATACTAGCCATAGCCAATATCTAATCTAATCAAATGATTTTCCTTTAAATTAGTAATTCTTTTACAAAAAATCTCATATTATTGGAAAAAATAATTCCTATAAGATCTTCTTTTAGTCTTAACAACATATTTTTATTTATTATTTTCATGTTATATGTATAAAGTGTAAACAATGTGTCTTATTATTTTAGATTTATGGTGTAGATGATAGAATTTTGATAATAATTTACTTAATTAAACTAATTAAAAATGTATATTACCAGATTATTCTAAATTTAAATGTAATAAAATTTTATTCTTTAATTTTTTGTATAAATCGTGGCACTCCTGGTCTACTAATTAAAAAAAATATATAAAAAATTTAGCATAAGACTACAATTTATGCTTTAAATTTGGATGCATGAATTGTTGTAGTACTACGTATTTTAAAGATGTCAGAAATATGACCTTTTTTTACATAAAATACTATGATTTATGTGAAAATCAAAATTATAGACAAGTGAGACAAAACCATGGGCGCACAAAGCATGAGTCGTCGGTTTAGGATGTGGTTTTAAACGAAATAAATGAAATCCACAAAGAATTCACAATTTATGAGAAATGATGTGTGAAACATGTAAAGAACCAATGATTTATACATAACTTTTGTCCTTGCATGTCATTCTGGTTTGATTTACCCGTGACCATAATAAATCAACTACTCTCCAGATATTTAGCTAAACCTAAATAAATAAAGAAATTGTTGGTTCCTTATGTTTTACGCATCCTTTTTCATAAATTGTGAGTTCTCTATGGTTTCATTCATTTTATTTAAAATCATTCCTACATTCCCATGATTTCCACGTAAATCGTGGTGTCCTGAAAAAGGGGTCACATTTCTAATACTTTTAAAATATGTACTAGTACAACTATTCATACATGCAGATTTAAAGCATAAATCGTTGTCATATGCTAGATTTTATATGTTTTTTTCTTAAAATTAGTAGGAATGCCATGATTTATATAAAAATTTGAAGGATAAGTTTACAAAACCCTAAACTCTAGTTTTTTTTTGGGAGAGTGAGGGATCCAATTACGGTTGTATCCTTCATTTCTTAAGGCCCAAAATATCTAAGCTTCAAGTCCGAAAGTTCCAAAATCAGTTTTGGGCTTAGGCTGCATAACGATCCAGGAAATACTACACACCCAAAAAGAGTTCAGACCGTCCAAAAATGAAACATGGAATGGGCCCATGTTGTTATGGGCCTGATATGAATGAGATCTTGAATTTGTATTTCCTGCGNNACCTCTCTCTCTCTCTCTCCCTCTCTCTCTCTCTCTCTCTCTCTCCAGCATATTTCACAGCTTAATCGAATGGCTCCTTCTTCTTCTTCTTCTTCGATTGTTACTGATTCACTGGATCCATCAACACCTACCGAAACTCTTCACAACGATCTTCAGGTTCTCTTCGCCTTTCTCCAATTTCCACCTCTCTCTCTCTCTGTCCAGCATATTTCACAGCTTAATCGAATGGCTCCTTCTTCTTCTCCGATTGTTACTGATTCACTGGATCCATCAACTCCTACGGAAACTCTTGACAACGATCCTCAGGTTCTCTTCGCCTCTCTCCATTATACTAGTTTTGAATGTAGCCTTGCGGTAAATACTAAATAGGTTGTGATACTCCTTAGTCCTTTCATAAATTCTTCGTTAGTTTCCAGCTCTGATTGATGCTTAATATACTCACGCACCGATCTTGATGCTTGTGATAGGTCTTTCTTAACTTCGTTTATTTCCAGATCTGAATGATGCTTAGTATAACATACGCACCGATCTTCCACATGAATAACGCGTGCTTTTATTTTATTTTTAAAATCTTATTGATCTTCATTCTGATTGCTTTGAATAGTTATAGGCGACTGATTATAATATATATTGTGGAAATAACATCATTTATTTTGCAATTTAAACTAAATTTTTTGTTTCAATTTGGAGCGTCTGTTAATGATTTGACTAATTTCAAACACACGACAAATGACGATATAAGTGATATTGCAGTAATTGCTTGATAATTTATTGGTGCTTCATAACGAGTGAGTAATATGTAGTTTGGCCTTCAAAAGGATATTTCCGACATTGCTGTGTTCTATCAACTGCAGATGAGCAATTTCCCGTGCTTTATTTGTAATTTCCGTAAAGGCTATAGATTAATTTTCATCACAATATGCGGAGAAGATAGAAGAGAACAAGTGTCATATGTAGTATTTGATTTTTGTCTTAGTTTGATTTTAGTTATACCTCCAAGCTACTACTAAAGGAGTACTGATTTTTAATTCTATTCTGTGTTCATTTTTGATAGCCATTCTTTGTTCTTCACAAACCTTCATCCCGAAGAAAAGATAGCTCATCAACAGGACAAGGTAAACTGCGAAAAAGAAATGAGCTGTCTTCACCGCAGAACACAGAAATAGGAAGGAAGTGTGAACGAAGAATGTGACTCACCATTTGTTTAAGCCGCTACAAATTGAAGCGTTTAACCGTGGTCAAGAATCGAGTCCACCATTCAGGTTCTTAGTTATCTTTTTCCATTTTCCTTGAATCTTGTGGCTTGGTTTTCTCTATGCTCGAGTAGGGAGATTTAGGAGGTATTTTTAACTTCTAATTCTTTTTCCTTGAATGATCTAATATGAAAATATTGATTCCATTTAGGATGTTTTAAGAGATCTTAATTCTAGTGTATTTAAAGATATACAACGATGGATTCTGGAGTGCTTCAATGCTGCTAGATTGATGGAGAACCTAGTATCACAAAAGCAACTCGATCCTTTCCTATTCTGAGTAATGCTACTCCTGGTCAACTGTCCACTGCATTGGTTATTACCGGTAAGCTTAGGCACTATCCTTTTTGGTGAATCCTGTGAATGCTATGATTCTTGGTAACTCTGTCTAACTAGACAGATGTTCATCAAATCTATGATTGACAGGAAATATAGAATTTGTCGATGATATATTGACCTTTGAAGAGCTCGGCCATTTCTTGAAATCCCATGGATGCCATGTAGCCAAGCTTTCTTCGGTGGATTTTTCAATGAAAAACGGAATTGCTGGTTGCTTAAAAGCTTTATTGCGAGAGTTTCCACTGGGTGAAATTGATGTATGTTTTTACGTATACGTACTAGTGCATTATTGAATTAATTCTATCTACTCGTACCTTCAATTTTACTATTTCCTTAACATTGATGTTGAGCAGTCAGCTGATATATCAATCTTAGCATCATGGTATAGAGAATAAGACAACAGCAATAAACCACTAGTGCTTATCATTAGTGATTTGGAAAGGTGTTGCGGATCTGTCTTAACAGAATTTGTCCTGATGTTGAGCTATAAGCGTCTTCTAAAAGTATATTTCCATGTAAATTGATAATGTGATTTATGTTTGTACATCTACTTAGATTAACTATGCCGGGGCTTCACTTTGCATGTGTCTATTGTTGATAAACATGGGATATATACTTTGTAAAATCTTTTTTATTTATTTATTTATTTATTTTTTTTGTATAAGGAGGAGCATTCACATGTATAATATGATATTGGCTTCTGTCTGCTTCCTCTTTTTCCACTAGCGAATGGGTTGTCAAGTTACCATTCTATGGAGCACCGCAGTTCTGATTTTGATAATCCATTCTTATGATCAAATTCCCTTGCTTTCGAAACTTATGACTCCCCTTTTCATGGTGGAAATTCTATTCACTTTCTATATAAGTAGGTCTATTGCATTACTTGTTAAATGCATCTGCCAATAATAAATTAGAAATATTAAGCATTCATTTTAACATGCTATGGTGAGATTTGCCTACCCTACATAATAGTTAATGTGGTAAAGTTGGAGTTCATGATACTAATTTTTCTTTGTGCTCAGTGCCTATGTGAAGCTGGAAAATATAGCAAAGTGCGACTGCTGGATTTGTTTTGCGAAGTGCTCAATCCAGATTTGTTCCCGCATAGAGATTCTGTTTGTCACATCAGGAATGAAAAAATCAAGGGTTGTCTTCAACAAATGGCCACAGTCAATAATACTCTTCCGTTCAAAGCGGTGGTTTGATTCGCCAAATAGTTCTCAAAGTGAGGTACATTGAAATATGATGTTTATTTTCTTTCAAGTACCGAGAAAGTTTCTTGATGCAATACTATTTTCCATTAAGATAATGTATTTTAGCAGTAAAGCAAGGTGGGATATATAGAGAAGCCATGAAATCTGTTTTGTTTCTGAAGTCAAAGATGACATCTAAAGCATATAGCTGCCTCCTTATATTGTTAAACTTTAACTTGATACTACAAGTTTAATCGAATGCTGGAATCTAGTATGAAATAAAATCGAAAACCATGCCATTGTAAACTTGTAATATGATAATGGGATACCAAATAGTGGCTCTAGCAAAACACAATTTGATCACTGAAATTGAGTTGTAATTTTCCTTATTTATTTTCTATTTGAAACTATTTAAGTGGAACTTTCCATTATCCTGTTAACCAAAGCAAATCCGTTGATTCAGCCATTTCAATTTTCAAAGAGACTAATTTTTGTTTACTTCAAATATCTGTAGACTTCTGACCGAACATTATGCACGGATCTCCCTACAGGAGCGCTTGGTCAACTGATAAAGAGTTGGGAAAAACTTACCGCAGATATTTGATATTTCCGAGGTATGCTCAACTAGTCTTTACTGTGTACAACTTCCTTCTGTTTCATTCATTCTACCTATTCCTTATTGTGGTTATATTAAAAATTGATTCCTTGTGAAAGCTCGTAATCGTTAAATAATGATTTGATTTCTCACAGATTCATGATAAATTGAAAACATTAAAATCTTCAGTAAGATGTGAAGATAGGAGGCGTCCACGCAAGAGTTCCAAGGACATATCCAAGTAATATTCTAATTCTAATAAGCGAAGTTGCGATTTCTTGGCAAAGGAGGTTGATTCTTCATTGATTGTACTGATCTGTTTGATTGAGAACTGAGAGAAACCTATTGCTCAAATTGAATGCCAGCTGTTTCCTTGACAGACCAATTGTCTGGGTCCTTTTGGTTGGGGTCCCAAAAAGCCTGGATGCCTCACCCACAAGCTTGCTCTGTGGCAGGTTTAAGTGAGATGCTGAGGTTAAGCAAGGAAGGAGAGGGGTTGAACTAATGTTGGACTTAACCTAAACAAGGGAAAGCAGGCCTAGTTATAGAATTGTGAACAAATGAATATCAAATTAAAGATTCTACAAACATTTAAGTTTAAAAAATGATTAACTAACGGATATGATTGTGATGTACTTCATTCTTTGAGGGCAAAACTCACCTTCATGGAATATAGGAAAGCTTTTAGCTTGTTTCTGGTTGGGTTTTGTGAGCTTGCCTTTCTAGGAGATACTTATGTTAATTATGGGAGGACTGGAAAATTTTTGTGGGCTGTTGTATGCTCTCTTTTTGTTGTGGTTGTCAAATCAAAACTCCTTGTCTGATGCCTATAACAATTCCTTATAATGATATATGCTGGTTTCTTTGCTTGTTTTCTTAATTGAGGCTAACTATTTTTATTCAGGAGATATGGATCGAAGGTTTCATTAGATGCTGAGAATGAGTCGACAATGTTAAACTTGCGAGCTGTTGCATTTATAGATTGTTTAGTTAGGTAAGGTTTTGTATTCTGTTTCATTTCAGGTGTAGATCGATTGATTGTGGAAAGCATGATGCCAGTGATAGTGAATTTGGGCTTGTTTGGAAAGATTATTTTTCAGTGATGTCTTTTTTTTCATTAAAAGTACTTTTATTCTATCAATTATATTTGGATACAATATAAAAATACTATTTTATAAATTGTTGGCTCAATAAATGGGTTTGCATGCGTTGTCTGTGTCCCTGTCTATTTCTCCTAAGCAAATAAAACTGAAACAGGACAATAGATTGATCAGTTTTTTTCATTATGGTCAGGGGACTATAGGTGTGAGCTCAGCTTTTCTATGATTGAAATTCAAATTTCATCGTCTTAATATTTAAGATAAACCTTAAGGTTAATATGTATAACTCAAGTTGGTGAACTAAATAAGCACCAATACTCTAGCATTAAATTTTATTGTTTTCTAAGAAGATGGCATTAAATTTGATTGAGATGTTGCACTATAAGCACCATAAGTGCTGATCTCTCTCACCCTCTCATTTTCAGAAAACATTATTAGGTTAATAGGTTTATTATCTAGTGTGTCCTCTTTTCTATTCTTTTTTTTACACACAACAGTGCCAAGTAACGTTGATAAAACTCGATCCATTCCCCCTTCAATTGATATGAATTTTGATGATATGATTTTATATGGCAACAAATGCTAATTCAGTTGTACAGGTTATGAATGCATCTCTCAAGTCATGTATTGTGCTGTGTGTGATAATTGAGATCCCTGTGGTTTTGTTTCATCCTATTGTTATACACAATAATGGACTATGTCGCAGGTCCTAATTGATGTTTATTTTTGGTGAAAACGAATAGCACTCTTTTATTGCTGGTTAAGTCTTGTCACTGATTGACCTTTTCCTGGAACAGAAATTACATGAGGCCCATCGAATGCATGCCTTTTCATGAAATTTCCTGCTTCAAGAATGTTGAGAAGCTTCAAATGGTAAGAGATTAGGGTTTTCCTCCTTGCCCCTTGCCCCAAATTCAAAAAAAAATATCAGCATATGGGCCTTTTATATAGAGAGGATGCAGTCGCAACTTATTGTGCTGACTAGCGTTGATTTTAGACACTGCCAGGTCAAAAGCATACTAAATCTTCAGACAATGTGTATTTGAGAAACATTTTATTTATCTTCCAAAGAATTGATCACCAAAGCTTGATTCTGTCCATGCTCGTGACTTGAGCTACCATTGGTTTAGATTCCGGTGTTCAAGTCCCTGACTAAATTTCATTTTTGTTGAGGAATTTTTATGATGAGTTATGGAGCTACAGATTTCAGGTGTAACTCTTCGGAAATGGGCTTTTTGGTGCATTTTTTTTTTCATATAAATTATGAATCACTAATAATAAGATTTCATTCCCCGATACATTATATTACTCATGGAGTTACTATAATTCAACCGCATCAACGCATCGCATAAAGTTAATACTTAATACACCTACCGAAGTCATGTATGATTAAGTTTGTTCCTCTACACTTTTAATTTACTTTTTGCTTATCGTAGGTTTCGATTGGAGATCCAAGAAGAAGAATTCAAGCTGTTTTGTTGGATTCACATAAGATTTTAAGGTGCAGTTGCTGTAACAAAACTGGCAATGCCCTATTGCATCAAGACAGGATTCCTCAATTCTGTAAGTCTATCTAGTAAATTATCAATTTAGTATAGCATGCCCTAGCTTGAAAATGAGGTAATCTCCCCCGATTCTAAATATTCATATGCCCCAACCGAAAAAGTGAATCTTTGTTTTATATTTGACCAACCCTATTCATTATTCATATACCATGATCAGTACTTGAGGGTTGACATTTATTAACGTGTTTCACCTTACATATGATTAATCTTGGCTGTGAACAGTACTATGCCACAACCACAGTGGAGTTTCTAAACTGAAATTTAGAAAATTGTACAGGTATTCCCTGTCTCGAGCACGGAGATCTTATCAATCTTCACGATTGGTTCCAGTCTTTTAGAACAATTCTTCACCAAAGAAATAAACGGAAACCGAAGTCAAAGCAGTCATCTCAGCCAAAGAGAAAAGATACAGCTGGATCTGGAGACCAAAATGAAGCACCAATCCAGTATCCTTTATCTTCCCCATTTTCCATTGTTTCTTTCACATAACAAGATATGATGCTGAGAATGCATTGGTAGGTTATCCCAAAGCATCAGTTGTGAAGTCATTATCTCTTTAATCTTGTGGTGCCATTTATTATTTGCATACACACGCATGCATTTTAACTTTTCAAGAATAAAGAAACATCTCCAAAACTACATGACAAGGGGCCATTTTGCACCTAACTCAACTATGATATCTTCATACTTTTTTTTATTCGTTTTTCAGTTTCCTCCCAATTTTTCATTAGTGGCCGAGGAACAATGTTATTTGCAAAATGAATATGCTAGCTTTCTACAAGCTATTTTCTTGGATAACATCCCCAGTTCTTCCAACATTACTTTCTTCCAAATAGAAAATTTTAGTTAGATTTGATTATCATAGTCAACCCTGATAACTAAAGCGGTAGAACTACTGTGTTATGAGTATCTTATTTAACCATGCCTAAAGTTAGCCTTGATTGCCACCTGTTTATTTTGCTAGTTAATGTGCTATCATATTCAATATTTCTCTAGAATTATGGGATGCATGGCTCATGCGTTTCAGAATATTGCAGTCCCGATGTCTTTTTCTCAATCAGGTCCGAAAATGTTACTCACACTGCAGAACCATAGTATGAAATCTTTGAGGGTGAATATATTTATTTGCAGCAGATTTCTCTCATGAAAATGCTTAAGAGACAAATCTTAGGCTGAAAATAACCTGCTGTAACGAGTTGCTTGTCTTTAAATGCATCTAAATTGAAGTTCAACTCTGGTATTTGATATTCGTATTGTATTTTGTATAGGCATATTTGCTATTCCATCATTATTGCTGTAATTGCGAAGCATTTTGTTGATGCTGCCATGTTGGTTTCAATCCTTAACCTTGTGTTGCCACTTGCCAGAGCACGCTTTTGCAGAGAAGTTACAGAAATGCAGATCACCGGGCTGCTTAGAATGCCAAGCAAGAGGCGCCCAGATTTTGTACAAAGAGTAGTATTTGGACTTTGAATGACGTTTGATGCCCTTTGTCATTTCCTAATTTTCTTATTCCAGTGTAATTATAATTTTATTTTCTTAAATTATTTACTTCCTCATACTCCGGTCAGCTCTTCGATTAATTGATGCATCTCATCCAACACACAGGATTTTGAAGGTAAGGCCGAAAGGAATAACTGTGTTTTATAGGGCCCAGTAGAGTAATATATCTTATAAAGTAGTATGAATTTGAATTTAACTAGTTCAAAAATAACATTTTATCAGTAATCTTTTTATGGTTTTATTGTTTAATCTTACTAATAAGTGTCTCAATTAGATGTAAATTATTTAAGTTTATAAGAATTAAATATATTGGAAAAATTGAAACTTTTACTTTTATCTTAATTAATACTTTATTTCTAAGTATAAATATATTACTTCATAGTAGAAGTAGCATTGATATTTGTACATGTTTCATTTTGAGATTATGCAGAAGTCTATTATATATATCTAGTTAAATAAGTTGGAATAATCCTTCTCAATGAGAATGTACGGTAAAACGAATGAATTGTTTAGAATCCGTATCAGAGTTTGTTTAAGTTTAATTTCCCTAAAAATGGCAGAAAATTGTCAACATATAGTGAACCGTACTTCTATTTATTGACAACATCTTTTATATTCGTTAATATTTAGGATTCGTTTAGGCGAAATTTTTAAAAAAAATAATAATAATTTAATGTCTGAATATTTATGTAAAATATTTTTTATGTATCAATTATATTTAGATATAATAATATAAAAATATTTATTGATTTCTTTATTAAGTTAAATATTTTTTTAGTATTTTTATTTTTATTTTATTATTAAAATTTATCAAATACACTAAAAAGGACCAACATTTTAAATTGGCCCTTAAAAAATTTAGTCAAATAATTTAATTCTTAATAAATTTTAATGACCAAAACAATCTTTAACCTTTTATTTTATTAGACAAATAATTTCCATGTCAAATTTTGATTAAAAAAAATTATACAAATTATTCTTTGTTAGTACTAATAAAAGATAGTCTCTAAAATTTTAAAAACTTTTTTAATATGGCTCTATAAAGATAAATGATATGATATATAAACTAATTTATCTAACAAATGTCTGGTGTCGTGGTGTAGTTGGTTATCACGTCAGTCTAACACACTGAAGGTCTCCGGTTCGAGTCCGGGCGACGCCAGCAAATTCTTTTTAGACACCAAAAAATAAATTTTTCTAACAAAATAAAAGTTTGTAAAAAAAAGATTATTTTTTATTTTTTTAACGTTTTTATTTTGACTACTAAAATTTATCAAGCACATTAAAAATTAAAAAAAATTTAACAAGTTAATGGCATCCGAACGAGTTCAATAGCAATAAAAAAAAATTTTTAACAACTTAATAACACCTAAACAAGCTCTTAATAATCTTTTGACAAAATCTCCAAAAGTGCATTAATCATTGTCTATACAATATACTACTTCCATAATTTTATGATTTTTATTCTATATTTTGTTACTTGAATTACTTTAGTATATACAAAGAAATGTAAATTGAAATAATATAATTTATATACACAACGAATTTGCATGTGTCAATTAGGAAATCTCATTTATCAGGATTAAACTCTAAAATATAATTTAGTGCTGTTAAAATAAAAATGTGTTGATCCTTCCTTCCCTTAGAGAAACATGCATTCAATCACCCAAATAATGGCACTCAAGTTTGATTGAAAAACATTTTGAAAGGAATTATATTCAGTTACTCAACTTAGTCTTTAGGGAAGTAGCTAGATAATAATAATAATAATAATAATAATAATAATCTTTTAAAAAGTTAAACGTAAAATAACTAAATAAGTAAATAACCGGTGAAAAAAAAATTTATGAATCCCTCATGACAACTTAGTAGTTATCTTAATTACTTACCATGCATCTTCCTCCATTAATATATGAATCCCTCATGACAACCTCAAAATTGGGGTTGCCATCTTGTCTCTCTTGTCTGTCTCTACTCTTTATAGCATCAGCAATACCCTTATTTTTCTCTACATATTAATAGATTAGTGAAAGGGCATTGGTAATAAAAATTAAAATATAAACTTAAATATATGCTTTTATTTATATTGCATTAAAAAGATATGATTTTTTATTTTGATATAATTTGGTCTATAAATATTTAAAAATTTTATTTTAAATGCGACAAATTAAATATTAGTATAACACATTTTATCATGTCAATATTTAACTAAACAAACTAAGAACAAAAATGAAAAAACATATATTTTAAAAATATTAAAAAGTTTTAAAACCATAAAATATAAAATAAAATTATAGCTTGACATAAAATAAATGAATAGAAAATCATATATAATAAGCTTCCATAGTCTCAGAATTGATATTGATCATAGTGAACCTTCATAACATCATCATCACCATCCCCATCACCATCACCATCATCATCAAAATCAAAATCATCATCATCATAATCAGCATAATTGAGTTCAGGAGAAGGGTAATCAATTTCAAGAGTAGTGTTATAAAATATTTGGACCCTAAAATATGAAGCATCAAGACAATATTTGAACAATAAAAGGTGGCCATGGGAGACAGAGTAGTGCTCAAGAAACTCTTTCCATTCCTTCCCAATAAACCAAATGGAACCATTAATATTGGTCCAATGCACTTTCTTTTGGTTGCCATTTACAACTTTCAGAATCACCGGATTTGGGAGTTTCAATCCATATTTGTTTGTGAATTCCGTTGGAAGCTTCTGTCAATTATTGAAGAACAACATAATTAACCATTCTTAATTATTGATAATATATATTTCTATAAATTGAATTTTTTTTGTTCCAAAACAGATTACATAGAGCTTATAGCTAGGAGTTAATTGTTAAAGATATACTTCATATGATTATTGAATTCATATTAATGGTGTAGTAACTAGTAATTAATAATTAATGATAAGTAACTAATAATTAATAATTAAATCCATACCCGAGATATCAATGAATGGCTACTGAGTTTGGCTAATATTGCTTCCCCTTGGACAAATATTTTTTCCAAACTACTCGTTGATTGTATTAACCCTTCATCAACGAGATTCATAATAAACACCTCAGGTGAAACATCACTGTATAATGCATGTTGCAAGAAACAGTTTTGAATAGTCTTGTCTGCCAGGTGGTCATAGCTTCGTTTTAATACCTTTATAACCTCTTTTTCCATGTCTTCTCCCATTGATGAATCTTCAAGTTTGCTCTGTGTATATTTCCAGATATTAATGTCATCATTTATCCCTTTCATCAATCTTGCCATCACATTGATTCCAAGTGGCAAGCCCTCACACATCTCTACAATAGATCTTGCAGTACTTTCCACTTCACCGGAAAGAGTTGCAGGTCTTCCATAGCATCCCAGTTTTGATAAAAATAAGTCCCAATCTGCAAGTTTTTCCTAATATGGCTTTATAGAGATGAATGATATCATGTATGGACTAATTTGTTTAACAAATGTCTGGTGTCGTGGTGTAGTTGGTTATCACGTCAGTCTAACACACTGAAGGTCTCCGGTTCGAGTCCGGGCGACGCCAACAAAGGCTTTTTATATACTAAAAAAAATTTTAAAAAATTTCTGTTACAAAAAATAAAAGTTTAAATAATGATTTGATGAGTAAAATTTGTTTAAAACTAAAATAACCAACTGAAAAATTCTTAGAGATTGATTTAAAAAGAAAATATCTTTTATGGAAAAAAATTTTTTAATAACAACTTAATGAGTTTGTTTGGATAAATTAATGGCATCAGAACAAGTTCAATAACAATAAAAAAAAAATTAACAACTTAATAACATCTAAACAAACTCTAAATAATCTTTTGACAAAATCTCCAAAAGTGCATTAATCATTGTCTATATAATATACTACTTCCATAATTTTATGATTTTTATTCTATATTTTGTTACTTGAATTATTTTAGTATATACAAAGAAATGTAAATTGAAATAATATAATTTATATACACAACGAATTTGCATGTGTCAACTAGGAAATCTCATTTAACAGGATTAAACTCTCAAATATAATTTAGTGTTGTTAAAATAAAAATGTGTTGATCCTTCCTTCCCTTGAGAGAAACATGCATTCAATCACCCAAATAATGGCACTCAAGTTTGATTGAAAAACATTTTGAAAGGAATTATATTCAGTTACTCAACTTAGTCTTTAGGGAAGTAGCTAGATAATAATAATAATAATAATAATAATAATAATCTTTTAAAAAGTTAAACGTAAAAAAAATAAATATACTGTTTATCTGGAAGGTTTCCAAGTCGTTATCTATTTCTCGGTCTAATTTGAAACTATGAATACGAGAACTATTCTAAGTGAAGCTAACCAGATAAAGGAATTAGGAGATACTCACTTTACATTATTATTTATTGTTGTTGTGGGAGAAAACAAAAGATCCCGACCTGCCGGATTCCATTGTTTTTGCGCCATCAGGTGATCTTGGGAGAAGAGTAAAGCTTGGGGTCCCTCTGAAACCTTGAAATCATCTCTGCCTTCTCAGCAGAAAGGTCTGTGTTCTCCAGAATTTGGTCTTTTGATGCCTTGGCAATTGCTTGGACAGAACCAATAGCTTGACTAAGATGAATTGAGCTACCAGAATGACAAAATAACTCAAGCTATACCTATATCCATATGCTTATCATGGTTTCATTTCATATTTAAGTCAAATAATAGGTGATATAGCTATTGTTATAGAAAGATACTCCAGAGTTTAAACATCTATGTAATCAAGAATCCTGATTCCTGAGCTTTAACACTGTCAGGTTTAGGCATGAAAAATCACGAAAACTAAAATGAGAAGTTGCTTCATAATAAAATGATTTACCACATTTGCTTCGTGATTGTCAATGCCTGGAATCGAAGTAACCATTTTAAGGTAAAAGTTCATTCCTTGCACCGATTGCTTCTTTATAACCATAACAAAAGTTCATGCATTAAATCAATATTTAAGTTTAATTCTTAAGTAAGTCCTGGCAACTAATTATTGTATGCACTTCACACAACTGACCTCAGCTTTCAGTTTCTCTCCAATTTTCTGCTGCTTGTATACTGTAATTATTTTTAATATAAGAAATGTCAATTGGAACAACACATAAAAGTTGGTACTAAGTTTCAGTTTTTACCTCCAGACGAATTCTACATAGCAAATGATCAATCAGAACAAAATAAAAGCAACGTATTTAACTCACTTCAAGTATGACTGAATAAATGAATCAATTTGCTGTTTAGCTGGGAGTGTGATGATAACATAAAAACGTGCAAATTGTGTTCTCAATTTCTGAACTCTGCATGAGAAGAATTGAATCTAACATAAGAGTCGAAAATCTCTTTATGAAATAGATAACAAAGTCCCAACTAAAGACTTGAAAACCAACAGCTCAGTTACCTGCTGAAGATCAGAGACACGTTGTCGCAATCCCAGTTAGTCACAAAAACAAATGCTACAGACAAACCCCCACAATTGAAAATGAAGTCCTGCAAATAAGCTTCTCAAAATTAGTGGAGAGTCAGTATTTGAAATAAACATTAAAAGAACACAGAATCTGTAAATTACTGGAGCAATAGGGACAAAATTAAGGCGAAAAGAATTTGCTGGGAGGAAAGTGGAGATGAAGTTGAACAGATGGATGTTGTTCCCCTTTCCGTACATTTCTCATCAAACAGACTCCCCCTGTGCCTGCAGTAATACATAATGCAGCCTCATTATATAGTGTCGCATGCAATTTTCTCTGATTAAACATTTAAGCACGAAAAATAAACATAAAAACAAACTTTCGATGCTATAATTGCCTGCATCGAGCTGTAATTACTCAGTACAGGGTTAAGACAGTGCATACTTAAGAAGCTAAAACAAATAGATAATGATCGGAATTCAGAAGCATTATAATATACTTTTAATCTACGGTTGCAGGTTAACAAGCAGCTCTACCAGTACATAAGCATTCTCTTGAAAACGCCATTACCGGTACCTAAAATATTCTCATATGCCATAAATCAATCCATGCTATAGCTAGATTTGTTGCACCATAGTCCATAATTAATTTATGATAATTACGAATTGTTAGTTTTGTACAAGCTACTTAGGCAGTTATAAGGGAAGTTAAACTTGTAAGTCTCTTATTCCCTGTGATTCTGTGAATACAAACCAGTCTGATTATTCGATGAATTGTAGTGAATCAATTCCACTTCAAAAAATGTTTATCGTATTAGAAGTGTGAAAACAGATCGATGAATAAAAGCAATAGATCCCTAAAACACGAAATTCATTTTGATTTTGAAATTTTCTTCCGCCGATACACATGAAATTGTTCCTACGGCGAAATCAGATCAAATCGAAAGAAGAGAAAGAGAATCGCATGAACCTACTCTTCTCATTTCATCTTGTTATTAGTAAATCAAAGCCTCATTACTACTAATTTTACTACTGTATCAGCTAGCATTAGATCGGCTCCATATCCTCGATGTAATAGGATTCGTAATGCTAACAAACGGAATCCAAGCAAAACAAAACACGATTAGTTTTCTCTCGGATCAAACGCTAAGGAAAACCAAAAACTAAGAATATTAAAAAAAAAGGAACTAAATCGATAAGCAGAGCATTCGTATCTGGAAACGAAATTGTGACGGTTACAGTGTTTTTCAGGTGATTAAGAAAACAAAAGATCGTACCGGATAACGTGGCATGCGATGGAGCTGAAGTAGTTGAATCACTGAGGTGCATATCCATGAGAACTGAGAACTAAGAATCAGAGAAAGAAGAAGCGATTTGTTAGATGGATCTCGAACTCGAAGCTCGTTCTCTTTCGGTATTGCAGAGCACGAAGAAGGGAAATAGAAGATGGAACGCGATTCCCGTCTCAGGTACACAAAATAAGTGTTTCCCGCCACCGTTTTGAACCAAATTAATGAATTTATACTTCCCCAGCCTTTTTTAAAATATTAGATTTTTTCTACTGAATAGTTCCTTTAGTCGGTCTTATCAGAACCATAATGGACCGGTCATTTTGACCGAAAAATAAAAAACCGGTGGTCTAATTTACCTCAACTTTATCCCACTAACTCGAACTCTCTATATGTATATATTATATATTTATATAAAAATATGTTTCAAGTGAATATTGAACCAAATACATCTCACTAAATGTAAAAGATCCTTAGCCACTAAAAGAAGATCATTAATTGATAATTTAATATTTTTTTTTAT